>NC_058120.1:29766912-29996912 GCF_914725855.1 Thunnus albacares | reverse complement strand
GAATTTTAAACTACATAAAGTCAAAATCGAGATATGAAGAAGAAAATAATTCTTTGTCAAAATTATGATTAAAAAGTCAATTTCAATATACAAAAGTGAAAACTTGGGACTTTTTACGGAGTTAGATCACAATTAAGATGCCAAGTCTAACATATTATAAGAAGTCAACATTATAAGAAAAAAAAAAAGTCTAATTTCAATTTACTAAATCAAAACTTACTCAAAATTATCTTGTAAATCAGAATTTTGATTTAATTGTCAAAAGTCAAAATTATGAGATACGAAGTCAAATCTGGAAAGTTTAAATCAAAACTGAGACAAAATGTTTTAATTCCAAACATAATAAATCAAAACTGTGACTTCAAGTCAAAATTACGGAGAAACAAACTCAAAATAATTACGTTTCTAATCAGAATTATGACTTCGTTAGCCAAATTCTTTATATCAAAAATATAAGATTAAAAAGGTCAATTTCAACATATGGAGGGAAAAATGTGACTTTTTAGATTTACTGAGCCACAATTATGAGATTATAGTGAGTCACAATAACGAGATACCAAATCAAAATATTTTTAATGTTAATATTTCAATTTACTTAAATCAAAATTACGACATAATTTTGATTTAATTGTTGACAAAATTTTTGTTTAAATCAAAAATAACTACGTCAATATTAGATATGAATTTTGAATTATTTCTGACAATTATCTACTTTATTTTCCTGGCAGATGTGAGCTTCCATACAAACCCAAAACGCACACAAAAAAAACAAAAATCTTGCATGTACACTAAATGAATAAATATTTAACGAGCTGCGAAGCTTCATTTTAATTATTTTTACACAAAAACAAAAAAAAAAAGGTTGATCTCTACAAATATTTCATCTTGTCTCCCGCTGTGACGTCAGAAACTTTTTTGGATGTTTTTTTGTTTTGTTTTTAACCAAAATAAACGCTCTGATTCCGTATAAAAGACCAAAAACACTCACAGCAGGAAGTCTTTTTTTTTTTTTTTTTTTTTTTAAACTTTTTCTGTTTTCTTAACAAGTTTTGAGTTGAACTAAAAAAAAAAAAAAAAAAAGTTGCACAATGAGCTGTGCTGCTTCAGGAAACCTGTTTCCTCTTTCTACTTCTCCAGTGTTCGGACCAGCAGGAAACATGTGACCTTTGACCCCCGACAACCCCCAAAAATGATCACATTGTTTTTCTTTTTGAGACGCTGAGCGACAGAACTGAGGACGCACCGGAGGAAAGAAAGAAGGAAGGAAGGAAGGAAGGAAAAAGAGAAGAAGTGCTCTGTGGCGGCTGGACAGACGCTCTCATCAAATCGGTTACATTTGTCTCCTCAAACAGGAAGTCAGTCCATAGGTGAAGTGAGGGGCGGGGCTAAGGTCAGGTGGTCAAGCGTCCCCTCCCCCCTCCTCCTCACACACACGCACACGGCCACGTTTCCCGTCAGAGTTCAGACTTTTTTTTTTTTCTCCCATCATGCCCTCAGAGGTGGCTGAGTGGGCGGAGTCCGTGACGGAGAGGGGTGGGTGTGTGAGGGGGCGTGGCCGAGCAGAATGAAGAGGAGGCGTGGGAGTGGGCGGGGCCTGGGTGGGCGTGTCATCACCTGCACTCCACAGCCACTGTGTTCTGAGTGGGCGAGGCCGAGGACGGACTCATACCGGTGTCTGAGGAGCCCGACGAGGTGGACGCCGTCGTGTTGGACACTGAGAGACGGAAACAAAAGAGACATTCACCACTTTTTACTTGTTTGACTTTTCTCCTTCTCAAGGCTTCAGATGGTGAAAATCACTTGCAACACATTGTTTCTACAGACTTCGCTGGACATCTGAGTTCTCATCCAATAAACAGATCTGAAGTGCTCATTTGATGTGCTAATTTCACAAAAGTTCTTTTTTTTTTGAAACCCAGGAACTCTGGAAGCTAATTCAGGATCAGATGTGAATAACAACATGTCATCAGCATAAAGTGACACTTTGAAGGCAACGTTTCACCTCGAAGTGAAAAAGAAAAAGGTAACAGAGGCCAAACTGAAGCTCCAACAAACATAAAACAAGTTTGAACATCAGCTGACGGACGAGTACAGAACCTCAACTCAAAGTTTGAACCAAAGCTGAACTTTTAGTATTAAAAAAATGTATTAAGTCAGTACTGTCGGTACTGAGAGAGAATGAA
The DNA here is from genome assembly GCF_914725855.1 of Thunnus albacares. Lineage (NCBI taxonomy): Eukaryota > Metazoa > Chordata > Actinopteri > Scombriformes > Scombridae > Thunnus > Thunnus albacares. Next base: position 29,994,729 of record NC_058120.1, on the reverse strand, counting down.
ATGGACTCGTTATCAATAAATGCAATAAACGCTACAAATAATTTATCAAACAACTGCTGAACAAGCAGAATATAAACATCGTCACCTCGTCCACAGCTACGCAGCTTGTTATGCTAACAGCGAATCATTATGAACGAGCTAACGCTAACTGTACGTAACAGCTGATGAGTCTACATATTAAAACATGTATCAATTCTTGCATCAACTACAATAAAACCTTTAGTATAAAAAGTGTCAGATAAAGGCTCTAGACTATATGAGACGAACGTCTGATGTTCTTAGAGAAACCAGTTCGATTAGATGAAACATAGAATCTAGATTGATTGATTAATCAATCAGAACATTAATCAAAAACTTTTTTCATAATTCATTTAGACTTCAGGTCGTTTTCTAAGTAAAAATAATTCATATTTGATTTTCCAGTTTCTCCAACATGAGGATTTACTGTTTTATCATTTTAAACTGAATCTTTAGTTTTTTTTAACTGTTGAGACGCGTGAAGATTTAATTGATTATTTACTTTAAAAAGGAAGATACTGACAGATTAATCCATAATGAAAATAATCGTTTGATTAAGATTTGATAGAGAGAAGGGCAGTTGACTAGACTGGATAATAAAACGATCTCCCAGCATGCCGTGCTGCTCCTACCTTCTCTCTCCTTCTTTTTTAGTCTCTTTCTGCGTCTGTCAATGGAGGCGACCTCTGACTTCAGCGTCATGTAGTACTTCCTGATCTCCTGCAGCTTCTCCTGCAGGAAGGAGATCCTCTCTGTGCTCGACATGCTGTCCAACTCATCTGAGGAGGAGGAGGAGGAGGAAGATAACAGTTAGACGAGCCTGACGCTGAGTCTGCATCAGAATATCGACTGTAAGCTCACAGCCTGAATCACAACCTGTGTTTCTGCACACAGAAGAAAGTCACAACACAATAAACACAGCTGGAACGATCAATAGAAAATTAATCAGCAATTATGCTGATAATCGATTAAATTGTGTAACTTCTTTTACTCTTTATTATTAACTTATTTTATTATATTTGATATGAAAATATTCATTGAGAAAAATAATCAGCATATTAATTGATAATGAAGATGACTGTTGGAGTCTTAGCGGCGAGTTCTACACATAAATGTGTGCAAATGTGTGTAAATGTGTATAAATGTGTATAAATGTGTATAAATGTGTGTAAATGTGTGTAAATGTGTGTAAATGTGTATAAATGTGTGTAAATGTGTATAAATGTGTATAAATGTGTGTAAATGTGTATAAACGTGTGTAAATGTGTATAAATGTGTAAATGTGTGTAAATGTATAAATGTGTATAAACGTGTGTAAATGTGTATAAATGTGTAAATGTGTGTAAATGTATAAATGTGTATAAATGTATAAATGTGTATAAATGTGTAAATGTGTATAAATGTGTGTAAATGTGTATAAATGTGTGTAAATGTGTATAAATGTGTGTAAATGTGTATAAATGTGTAAATGTGTGTAAATGTGTATAAATGTGTGTAAATGTGTATGTGTAAATGTGTGTAAATGTGTATAAATGTGTGTAAATGTGTGTAAATGTATATAAATGTGTAAATGTGTATAAATGTGTGTAAATGTGTGTAAATGTGTATAAATGTGTGTAAATGTGTATAAATGTGTAAATGTATAAATGTGTGTAAATGTGTATAAATGTGTGTAAATGTGTATAAATGTGTATAAATGTGTAAATGTATAAATGTGTGTAAATGTGTGTAAATGTGTATAAATGTAAATGTATAAATGTGTTTAATGTGTAAATGTGTATAAATGTGTGTAAATGTGTATAAATGAGTGTAAATGTGTGTAAATGTATAAATGTGTATAAATGTGTAAATGTGTGTGTGTAAATGTGTGTTAATGTGTGTAAATGTATATAAATGTGTAAATGTGTATAAATGTGTGTAAATGTGTGTAAATGTGTATAAATGTGTGTAAATGTGTGTAAATGTGTATAAATGTGTATAAATGTGTGTAAATGTGTGTAAATGTGTGTAAATGTGTATATATGTGTGTAAATGTGTGTAAATGTGTGTAAATGTGTATAAATGTGTGTAAATGTGTATATATGTGTGTAAATGTGTGTAAATGTGTGTAAATGTGTATAAATGTGTATAAATGTGTGTAAATGTGTAAATGTGTATAAATGTGTGTAAATGTGTGTAAATGTGTGTAAATGTGTGTAAATGTGTATAAATGTGTGTAAATGTGTGTAAATGTGTATAAATGTGTGTAAATGTGTATAAATGTGTGTAAATGTGTAAATGTGTGTAAATGTGTATAAATGTGTGTAAATGTGTGTAAATGTGTATAAATGTGTGTAAATGTGTGTAAATGTGTATAAATGTGTATAAATGTGTAAATGTGTGTAAATGTGTGTAAATGTGTGTAAATGTGTATATATGTGTGTAAATGTGTGTAAATGTGTGTAAATGTGTGTAAATGTGTGTAAATGTGTGTAAATGTGTATAAATGTGTGTAAATGTGTGTAAATGTGTATAAATGTGTGTAAATGTGTAAATGTGTATAAATGTGTGTAAATGTGTGTAAATGTGTGTAAATGTGTGTAAATGTGTAAATGTGTGTAAATGTGTGTAAATGTGTGTAAATGTGTGTAAATGTGTATAAATGTGTGTAAATGTGTATAAATGTGTATAAATGTGTATAAATGTGTGTAAATGTGTGTAAATGTGTATAAATGTGTGTAAATGTGTGTAAATGTGTATAAATGTGTGTAAATGTGTATAAATGTGTGTAAATGTGTAAATGTGTATAAATGTGTGTAAATGTGTGTAAATGTGTGTAAATGTGTATAAATGTGTATAAATGTGTAAATGTGTATAAATGTGTGTAAATGTGTATAAATGTGTATAAATGTGTGTAAATGTGTGTAAATGTGTATAAATGTGTATAAATGTGTATAAATGTGTGTAAATGTGTGTAAATGTGTAAATGTGTGTAAATGTGTGTAAATGTGTGTAAATGTGTATAAATGTGTGTAAATGTGTGTAAATGTGTGTAAATGTGTGTAAATGTGTATAAATGTGTGTAAATGTGTGTAAATGTGTGTAAATGTGTATAAATGTGTGTAAATGTGTAAATGTGTGTAAATGTGTGTAAATGTGTATAAATGTGTGTAAATGTGTGTAAATGTGTGTAAATGTGTGTAAATGTGTATAAATGTGTGTAAATGTGTGTAAATGTGTGTAAATGTGTATAAATGTGTGTAAATGTGTGTAAATGTGTATAAATGTGTATAAATGTGTATAAATGTGTGTAAATGTGTGTAAATGTGTGTAAATGTGTGTAAATGTGTGCGTTACCGAGCTGGAAGGTCCACTTGTATGTGCGTTGCGGCGAGGGGAAGTTCTGTTTGTCTTTGCTGTGCGAAGACGGAGACGAGAGACCAGGACAGCGAGACTTCTGAGACTTGGACAGAGACAGACGAGACTGATCCTCGCTGTCGCTGCTGTGACCTGTGGGGGGGGGGGGGGGGGGGGGGGGGTTGAAGGGGGGGGTTAATCTACACTCTAGTTTACTTTAACAAAACCTTAAATTTATTCTACACTATTTCATTTGAATGACATCATCAACCAGACGTCACAACTCAGAGAAAAATCACTTAAAATAAATAAATGAAATGATCCTTTATTCATATTATTTTATTCTCACTTATTACATGTTTATAAATTATCTTAAAAAACATTTTAAAATTGAAACTTAAATCATCATCACCATCATCACCATCATCACCATCATCACCATCACCATCACCATCACCATCACCATCATCATCATCATCACACACTCACCTGCTCCGTTCTTCTCCACCTTCCCAGGTGTGTTTGGTCGTTTCTGGTTGCGTTTCGGTTTCTTGGCCGACGGGCTGGAGTTACAGTCCATCACCCTCTTCTGACCTGCGGGGTCAAAGGTCACACAGGTTACTCACTACCTGCACAGAGCCGTCAGCCTGACCAGCTTCACACACACAGTCTTTCTTCTTCTACTGAAATCATTTATTTTCACATCTATAAACTTCATATTTCATCATTTAGTTTTTTACTGAATCAATTAGTAACGGCGTCGTGTGATGTCAGAGTCACATGACCGTGGATGTCTGCAGCGCCATCTCACCTCGGTCCTTGTTCTTCTGCAGCGACAGCAGGGAGGTGGAGGAGGAGGAGGTGCTGCCATCAAACCCGGGGCTGGAGTCTGCGTCTCCCTCCGGCTCCCCGCCGCCGCCTCCTCGCTCCTCGCCGGAGCTCCTGGTGGGGCGGAGCTCCTCGGGGCAGGGAGGGGCGGCGGCGGCGGCCGGGAGGAAGGGTCTGACCTGCTGCTGGGGGAGGAGGGGGGTGTGGGGGGAGGGGAGGAGGAGGTGAGGCAGCGGAGCCGGCTGCTCCCTCATCATCAGTAGGAGGTGCTCTGCGGCGGCGGCGGTCGGCTTCTCCTTCTCGTCCGGGTCGTCCAGGTCCACCTCGTGGCAGACCAGCGCCTCGGGGCCCATCTGTGGCTCCTCGGAGGGGGCGGGGCCCGGGGCCTCCGGAGCCTGGGGGGGCGCTCCATCATGCACCTCTGGCTCCTTCAGACGCTCCTCTGACGCCTCCTTCGGCGTCTCCTCTGCTTTCACCACCGCGTCGCTCCTCCTCTCTGGCTCCGCCCGCTGCAGCGGGGATGGGAGGGGCTTGGGTGACGCGCCAGCGGCCATCTTGGGTGAGGCGGGTTTGACCTCCTCTGGCCTCCTGTCAGGGCGGAGTTTCTTGTCTGGCGCTCTCTGCTCCGCCGCCTTACGTTTGAGCGCTGCTCCGCCCCGGTCTTCCGGTAGCCCCGCCCCCTCCTCCCCCTCCTCCTCCTCAGAGGCGGAGTCTGTGTCGGAGTCGGCGGCGAGACGCTGGGTGGGGAGGCAGTGAAGGACCACCATGGGCTCGTCTTGTCTCTTAAGGACGCTGCGAGGAGGAGACGACAGCGCCGTCGGGTGGGAGGGGCTGCTCGCGACGGCGGGGGCGGGGGCAGGCGCAGGGCTCGGGGTGCACAGGGGGATTCTGGGAGGAGTTTCAGAGCCCACCTCCCTCAGGTTGGCCCTGCGACCTTTGACCCTGGGGGAAGACAGAGGAGTGGACCTGCTGTCGTCGTCCTCGGCGGCGTCGGGCAGCGGCGAGGACGCCTCCGGCTGCTTCTCAGGGACGGGAGACATTTTGTGTTTGTCTGAGGCGCCGGGAGACGTTTTGTTGATCTTGTCAGGAAGAGGAGACGTCCTGCTGGGAGACGTCTTGACCAGTATTTCCTGTTTGTGTGGTTTCTCCGGGACAGACGGCGTCTTCTGGACTCGCTCTTGAACCGGAGACATCTTGTTCTCCTTGTCCAGGTCAACGGGCAACATGGCGGCTTCTTCCGCAGGCTCCTCCCCCTGCTCAGCCTCCCTCTTCTCTGATTGGCTCGAGGCTTTGTCAGCTTTCTCCTGAGGTGTGCTGGGACATGGCGGTGTGGCGGGGGCAGGAGGCTGACCTATTGTTGCCGAGGCGACAGTGTTGTTGTTGTTAAGAGGCGGTGTGACATTAATGACCTCACTCTGCTCCTCCTCTTCCTCCTCCTCTTCTTCCTCCTCCTTCACCTCCTCCTCCTGGCTGGGCGGGGCTTCAGTCCTTCCTCGCCACGGTGACGGCTTTTTGTCAGGCGGGTCTTCTGATTCACTGTCCTCTGATGAGTTCCCAGAATCCTCTGCGGGGGACAGGAAGCAGAGGATCGGTCAGTTATTGGTGATTAAACTGGATCAATAACAGATCGGTTCTAACTAGCAGCTGATTGGTTCTTACCGTTAGACGCTCGGTCCGAGTCGTACATGCCGGACGTCCTCCTGGTTCTCCTCCGAGGAGTGTCTGCAGAGAGGACGACAGGTCAGAGGTCAGACAGGAGGAGGACACACACACACACACACACACACACACACCTGTCTCCTTCCTCCACTGACTGATACTCAAACCTCTCAGTTTAATGTCACAGATACTGTGAGTGAGTGTGTGAGTGTGAGTGCGAGTGTGTGTGTGAGTGCGTGAGTGTGTGTGTGTGTGTGTGTGAGAGTGTGTGTGAGTGCGTGTGTGAGTGCGTGTGTGAGTGCGAGTGTGTGTGTGAGTGCGTGAGTGTGTGTGAGTGTGTGTGTGAGTGCGTGTGTGAGTGTGTGTGAGTGTGTGTGAGTGTGTGTGAGAGTGTGTGTGAGTGTGTGTGTGAGTGTGTGTGTGAGTGTGTGTGTGAGCGTGTGTGAGTGTGTGAGTGTGTGTGTGAGTGTGTGTGTGAGTGCGTGTGTGAGTGTGTGTGTGAGCGTGTGTGAGTGTGTGAGTGTGTGAGTGCGTGTGTGAGTGTGTGTGTGAGCGTGTGTGAGTGTGTGAGTGTGTGTGTGAGTGTGTGTGTGAGTGTGTGTGTGAGTGCGTGTGTGAGCGTGTGAGTGTGTGTGAGTGAGTGAGTGTGTGTGAGTGCGTGTGTGAGTGTGTGTGTGAGCGTGTGTGAGTGTGTGTGTGAGTGTGTGTGTGAGCGTGTGTGTGTGTGAGTGTGTGTGTGAGTGCGTGTGTGAGCGTGTGAGTGAGTGTGTGTGAGTGCGTGTGTGAGTGTGTGTGTGAGCGTGTGTGAGTGTGTGTGTGAGTGTGTGTGTGAGCGTGTGTGTGTGTGTGAGTGTGTGTGTGAGTGCGTGTGTGAGCGTGTGAGTGAGTGTGTGTGAGTGCGTGTGTGAGTGCGTGTGTGAGCGTGTGTGAGTGAGTGCGTGTGTGAGTGCATGTGTGAGTGAGTGTGTGTGCGTGCGTGTGAGTGCGTGAGTGTGTGTGAGTGCGTGTGTGAGTGTGTGTGAGTGTGTGTGAGCGTGTGTGAGTGTGTGTGTGCGTGTGTGAGTGAGTGTGTGTGCGTGCGTGTGAGTGCGTGAGTGTGTGTGCGTGCGTGTGAGTGCGTGAGTGTGTGTGAGTGTGTGTGTGAGTGCGTGTGTGAGTGCGTGTGTGTGTGCGTGTGTGAGTGCGTGTGAGTGTGTGAGTGCGTGTGAGTGCGTGTGAGTGTGTGAGAGTGTGTGTGTGAGTGTGTGTGTGAGTGTGTGTGAGTGTGTGTGTGTGAGTGTGTGTGTGAGTGTGTGTGAGTGCGTGAGAGTGAGTGTGTGTGAGTGTGTGTGTGTGTGAGTGTGTGTGAGTGTGTGTGTGTGCGTGCGTGTGAGTGCGTGAGTGTGTGTGCGTGCGTGTGAGTGCGTGAGTGTGTGTGAGTGTGTGTGTGAGTGCGTGTGTGAGTGCGTGTGTGTGTGTGTGAGTGTGTGTGAGTGCGTGTGTGAGTGCGTGTGAGTGTGTGAGTGCGTGTGAGTGCGTGTGAGTGTGTGAGAGTGTGTGTGTGTGAGTGCGTGTGTGAGTGCGTGTGAGTGTGTGTGTGTGAGTGTGTGTGTGAGTGTGTGTGAGTGCGTGAGAGTGAGTGTGTGTGAGTGTGTGTGTGTGTGTGTGTGTGTGAGTGTGTGTGAGTGTGTGTGTGTGAGTGCGTGTGAGTGTGTGTGAGAGTGTGTGTGTGTGAGAGTGAGCGTGTGTGAGTGTGTGTGAGTGTGTGTGTGTGTGTGAGTGTGTGTGAGTGTGTGTGTGTGAGTGCGTGTGAGTGTGTGTGAGAGTGTGTGTGTGTGAGAGTGAGCGTGTGTGAGTGTGTGTGAGTGTGTGTGAGTGTGTTGGCGGGGGGGGCACTGTATGTATATTTTAGAAGCAGCACATACACACTGATCTATTTGATTGTGTCTTATTGTTCCTATCTGAGTCTGAGTTGCTTTCTGTGATGTTAACTTCCTTCTCTTGTGTCATAGTGAATTTCTCCCAACAGGAGGATCAACAGAATCTTATCTGAAATTTGAACTTTCATTAGCATGTGAGGAAAATGAAATATTCCAGCTGTAATGACCTGTTGGAATATATATTTCACAGTCTGTAAGTGCAACAGGCTGTTTGTCTTATGATCCAGCAGAGGGCGTCTTTAAAACTCACAGCTCGACCCGTCAGTAAACTGAACTATTCAATAAAAACGAGGAGGACAGTAGTGACAGTAGACACCGAAGCAAACATCAGGCTGCTTTACTCTCCGACCACAACGAACCTGACGACTCAGCAGCTGGTTTACACACAGCTGAGACCAACTGGTCTGACACAGAGCAGCTGTGAGAAACCACACAGAGAAATATAAAGACTGTACTAAACGGGAAGAAGCTCTCTGACGCTGTCATACATGTTTATGACGGTCACAGTAAGTTATATCCACAATAACCACAATAACCAGTTCATCTTTTCAGTTACGTCTCTGGTTTCAGCTCAGCTTCACTGTTTCTGAACTTCTCGGAGTTTTGGACTGTTGGTCGGACAGTTTAAAGACTTTTCTTTGGACTCTGATCTCTAAACGTTCTGTCGTTTCACGTATGACTCTAGAACACGTCTCTTCTCTCTGCTGCACGTAAACATGCTACCTGAGCTTTTTAATTTAACACCTGCTTCACAGTCATAACATCAGAGACAGTAAAGTCTACAATTATCTACAACTACATGAATTTAGATCGATTAATCAGCTGGTCTATAAAACATATCATCTGATGTCTCCTTTTGTCCAACAAACAGCAGCTGATTCTCACTTTTAACAACCCGGAACCCTCAAACGTTCACACAATAACGCCTGCAGAGTTAACGTTACTGTCTACAGCTGCCGTGGCGGCAGGGCGGAGCTTCCTACGAGGCCTTCGTGACCCGCTGGAATCACGCAGCTGTGTCTTACTGTCTCCGTTGGCCATGTTGGTCGGCGTCTCCATCTTGCTGCTCTTGCCGTTGGACCGCCCCTCGCTGCTCGGCGTGTTGGAGACGCTGCGGCCGGCCGAGCTGGTGGGCGGGGTCCTGATCTGAGGACGTCCCCGCTTCGCTCCCGGAGGCTTCACCGCCGCCGCCATCGACGCCTTCTCGTCGTCTTTCTCCGCCTCCTCCTTGTCTTTGTTCTGCTGAGGACACGAGGACCGTGAGGTCATTTATTGCATTAAAAAAAGGGTTTCTGTTCAGCAGAGCTCAGATGTCAGAGCGTCCTTGAACACAACAACAACAACAACAACAGTCTTAGAGGCGTCACCGCACAGCAACAACTGGACTTTCACAACAACAGTTTCCAGCATTTCAAAAGAAATAAAAACAACAACAAAACAAACATTTTCTTTCTTTTGTTTTCACTTTTATCATCTTGTTTTATTTATTTTGGGATGTCGCGACCCTCAGGTTAGCTTGAAGGTGTCGCCAGGCGGTTGCTATGGTTTACGCAGCAGTTGCCTGGGTGATTTGTAGTGTGTTTGGGATGGTTGCTATGGCGATTCTGGGTTTAAAAAAATCATTCAACACATGTTGAATCACGACATCTACCATCAAGTAAAACGAGCCCCGCCCCCTCCTCCTCCTCTGTCTCCCTGCAGCTGATTGGACGGAGAAGCTCATCAGGCTCTGGTCAGACAGCCAAAGAGGAAGTGACATCACAGGATCACATGACCAGAGCCGCAACTATTAGTCCGTTAATCGATTAGTCGAACGACAGAAATTTAACCGCCAACTATTTTATTAATCAATTAATCGATTAACGGAGAGAATGATGAGCAGATTAATTGATAACGACGTGACCTCGCTGAGCTCACAGGAAGCAGTTCGTCTCACCTTCACCTTCTTCCTCTGTCTCTTCTTCGTTCCTTTCTCCACCGGCCAGATGATCCGGTCGGCCTTCACCCACTCGTCGTACCTGTGGATCAGACACACCTGGTCAGTACAGACTCCGCCTGCACTGCATCACCGCGGTAACGCCACACACACAGCGATGGTCACCTGACGTTCCAGCCGTAGTAGTGCACCAGGTAGAACTGCTCTCCGTTGTCGTTGTCCGTCTTCTTGATGTGAGCTTCATAGATCTTCTGAGTCTTTCCTTTGCCGTACTTCACCCGGACCTTCGTCCCCGCCACAGAGTCCCCGTCCTCCTCATCATCACTCCTGACACACACACACACACACACACACACACACACACACACACACACACACACACACACACACACACACACACAGTTTAATTTCTCACACAGACTACCTGAGTCGGGTCTCAGCGTTAGCGTGTTTGTCGCCGACTCACCTGTCTACTCTCCTCCTCTCGCTCTCCTCGTCCTCTTCATCGTCGTCATCCTCCTCCTCTTCCTCAGAGCCTCTCTCTGAGTCGTCCAGTCTTCTGTTGCTGCGTCTCCTCACCTCCCTCTGCTCCTCGCTGTTCTCTCCTCCTCCTCCTCCCCCTCCTCTCTTCTCTGGTCTGGAGGGCGGCTCTCTCTCTGGCCTCACCTGACTGCCAGCGCACCTCCTCCTCCCCTGCAACACACACACGCACGCACACACACGCACGCACACACACACACGCACACACACACACGCAGGAAGAGTCAGACCACGTCAACGCTAAGTCGGATAAATTAGTGAAAGCGTCTTCTCTCCGTGTTTTTCCTGCGTTCAGACTGAAACAGAGTTTTGTAGAGACGCCGTCACATCGCTGACAGGACAGACGGTGGCAGCAGCGTTTCATTGGAAAAAGAAGAAGAAGAAGAAGAAGAAGGAGAAACACAACAACAACAACAACAACAACAACAACAACAGTGGACAGCTTCACGTCAGTGTTGTTCTCTTTATCGTCTACTCTGACAGCGTCGTTATCTACAACCTTTCTCTGCTGCAGTAAACTAAACGTCATGACGTCGCCGTGGAAACACGTCCTCTCTCTCCTCCTCCTCCATCAGGGAGGATGTTCCAGTGATGTAAATGCTCCTGGAGGAGCTCAGAGCGAGGAGCCGCAGGTGTATCCTACATGGAAGTGTCTTAGCGGACGGCGACGCCCCCTTTTTGATCCAGTGTGTTCACTGATTGGTTACTGATTGGTCAGCTGATCTGACGGGACAGTAAACAGCTGATGATCAGGAATGAAAGCAGCAGCAGCAGCTGATCATATTTATTCATAAAATAAAATTTACTGAATCAATCATAAGTTCTTTCTTCTTCTACTGTTTCGGTGCGTCTCGCCTCCTTCAGGAAGACGAAGCTAAACATTTTATTTAAACATCCTGCAGCTGATTGGTCTATTTGTGTCTCATCTGTAACATCCAGACGCTGCTAAACATCAATAATCAAATAATAAGAAATAATAAAAATGAAAGCAGTTATCAGCTTCCAGTTATCACCATGTGTCAATTATTATAAGTGTTAATTAACGGCATGAATTTTAAACCGTCAGGCTACTTTTGGACAGTTGAGGTGCGTCCTGCGTCCTGCGTCCTGCGTCGGCGGCGGCGGGAACGTCGTCGTGTCTCCTCCTCGCATCCTCGCTGGGAGGAGACGAGAGCGCAGGAAGCGAGGAGACACGTTGGAATGATGAAAAGCACAAAGCACCTGCAGTAAACTGGTTCTTCTTCGCAGTAAACTGGTTCTTCTTCGCAGTAAACTGGTTCTTCTTCGCAGTAAACTGGTTCTTCTTCGCAGTAAACTGGTTCTTCTTCGCTGGTGTTTTGTGTTTTTATTGTGGACAGAAGTTCTCCAGCTGATCTACAGACTCTTCAACATTCATGTTTTTGTTTTATTATTTTATTATTTCTTCCTCTAAATAATAAACAATCAAGAATAAATTGTGTCTGACTGTATGAAGAGACTCCGGCTACGCTTTAGTCATCAGGAGCAAATATTGATAATTAAACACGTCGACGGTGCAGAATCACATTTCCTCTGAATGTGTTATTGCAAACAGCAGAAAGCAGGTCAGTTATTGATCAGTCAGGTATCTGATCAGCTGACTGATCACTTCAGTCAGCTGATCTGCAAACAGCAAGACTGACAAGAGAGAGAGAGAGAGAGAGAGACAGACGGGAGACAGACAGGAGACAGACGGGAGACAGACAGGAGACAGACAGGAGACAGACGGGGAGACAGACAGGAGACAGACAGGAGAGACAGACGGTAGAGACAGACAGGAGACAGACGGGAGACAGACAGGAGACAGACAGGAGACAGACGGGAGAGACAGACGGGGAGACAGACGGGAGACAGACAGGAGACAGACGGGAGAGACAGACGGGGAGACAGACAGGAGACAGACAGGAGACAGACAGGAGACAGACGGGAGAGACAGACGGTAGAGACAGACAGGAGACAGACAGGAGAGACAGACAGGAGACAGACAGGAGACAGACAGGAGACAGACGGGAGAGACAGACGGTAGAGACAGACGGTAGAGACAGACAGGAGACAGACAGGAGAGACAGACAGGAGACAGACGGTAGAGACAGACGGTAGAGACAGACGGGGAGACAGACAGGAGACAGACAGGAGACAGACGGGAGAGACAGACGGAGAGACAGACAGGAGACAGACGGTAGAGACAGACAGGAGACAGACGGGAGAGACAGACGGTAGAGACAGACGGTAGAGACAGACAGGAGACAGACGGTAGAGACAGACAGGAGACAGACGGTAGAGACAGACAGGAGACAGACGGGAGAGACAGACGGTAGAGACAGACGGTAGAGACAGACAGGAGACAGACGGTAGAGACAGACAGGAGACAGACGGGAGAGACAGACGGTAGAGACAGACAGGAGACAGACAGGAGACAGACGGTAGAGACAGACAGGAGACAGACAGGAGACAGACGGGAGAGACAGACGGGGAGACAGACAGGAGACAGACAGGAGACAGACGGGAGAGACAGACGGGGAGACAGACAGGAGACAGACAGGAGACAGACGGTAGAGACAGACAGGAGACAGACAGGAGACAGACAGGAGACAGACGGGAGAGACAGACGGGGAGACAGACAGGAGACAGACAGGAGACAGACGGGAGAGACAGACGGTAGAGACAGACGGTAGAGACAGACAGGAGACAGACAGGAGACAGACGGGAGAGACAGACGGTAGAGACAGACAGGAGACAGACGGTAGAGACAGACAGGAGACAGACGGGAGAGACAGACGGTAGAGACAGACAGGAGACAGACAGGAGACAGACAGGAGACAGACGGGAGAGACAGACGGGGAGACAGACAGGAGACAGACAGGAGACAGACGGGAGAGACAGACGGTAGAGACAGACGGTAGAGACAGACAGGAGACAGACGGGAGAGACAGACGGTAGAGACAGACAGGAGACAGACGGTAGAGACAGACAGGAGACAGACGGGAGAGACAGACGGTAGAGACAGACAGGAGACAGACAGGAGACAGACGGTAGAGACAGACAGGAGACAGACAGGAGACAGACGGGTGTCTCAGTGTTTCAGTGTCTCACCCTCGGGGACGACTGTCTCTCCTTCACCTCCTCCTTCTCGCTCTCGCTCTCTGACTCCGCCTCCTCTCCCTTGTCGTCATCGTCAGGCTCCGCCTTCACCGACGGGGAGGGGGACTCTTTGAGCTCCGCCCCCGCTGTCTTCTGATTGGCTGGTGTGGTTGGGGGGCGGGGGTTGTTGTGGTGGATGGTCCTGAAGGTGATGGTGGCGGAGCGGCAGTATTCCTCGAAGCCATACAGATACCTGACCACACAAAACAACAACAACAGACCATGTTGAGGAGCAACAGACGTGTGCAACAGTCAGAATATACTGTAGGTAAGTTACAGGTGTGTTTGTTGGCAACATGAACTGAAAAACAACCTGTAACGCTGCCGTCTGAGGAGGAGATCAGCTGATCAGCTGCAGCGTGTTTGCAACCGTCTGGTTTATCAACACAGGCTAACTGAGGCTAACGCTAACGCTAAACTAGCATCTCCAAACAGAAGAGAGCAGCACGTTAGCTGCGATGCTAACCGTCAGGACAGAACTCAACAATACATCAAGCTCAAGTGTTTACGTGACTCTGCTGCAGCATTTCAGCCCGGCAGTAAAAGATAAAGATAAAGATAAAGATAAAGATAAAGATAAAGATGGAGCGACGGACGAACATTAGCTACAGTGAGCAACACCTGGTCTGAATCGGCCAATCACAGCTCCATAGTTTTAATTAAGTCAAAATCAATTTAAGTAACTTGGTGTTTAATTAAATTACTCTGATTAAGCAGCAAACAAATAATAAATAAAGATGATCAGGCTGCTGATGGTTCATGTAGGAACGTCTACTGGTGATAAATCACACTAACTTCTGGTTTTTGCATCATTGTGCAACTTGTTTACATTGTGATTATAAAATGCACAACAAGTTTATCTGCACAAGACAGAAACGACAGCTGTGCTGAAAGTGAAAGCAGGTGAGGTTCTTACTTCCTGTAGGCCGTCTTGACGTTGTAGGACGCAGCAGAGTTCAGGACGGGGATCCCCAAGTCCATGTAGATCTGCTTCCACACCGTCCCGCTCTCGATCTGAAACACACAAGAGGATCACTTTAACTCTGAAGCAGCAGCTGTTGTTGTTGTTGTTGTTGTTGTTGTTGTTTCCTCAGAAGACGCGACAGTCACTTCCTGCATCGTTTCCTCTCTTGTGGTTTCTGCGGTCGAGGTGTCGTACGTTCTCACTGAAACACTTGTACACCGTCTTCTTCTTCTTCTGTTACTTTTCATGTGAACCATCGACACCATGAAGGATTTTCCAGGAGAGTCCGTCTGTCACCTGACCTCCCAGCGAGCCAAATGTCAACAATTACTTTCATTATTGATTAATCTGTCCATTATTTTATTAATTAATTGATTAGTCGATTGTTCTATAAAATGACCCCCTAAAGAAACCAGAAACCCTTTTTTCTTTCTTAAAAATGACTCAAAATACTTTAAACCTATCGAGCAGCTGGCGATCAGTTCTCCATCGATCCACTAATTGATTAATCACTGCAGCTCCAGTAAAGCCGCCTCCTGTTTACTCTGCTGTCATGTGATACCTGCTGCCTATAGTCTAATGTTTACTGCACATATACTGTGTGATATACGGTAATACAGCGGACACGTCGGTTTCCTCGGCAACAGCGACTGTGATGCTTTTCTCCGCAGAGATGAAAGACGGACCGATGAACGTTTTAAAAAAAGACGGCGACGCTCATCGGACTCTGGTCGGACAGCCGAGAGAGGAAGTGACATCACAGGAGGTCACATGACTCGGATGAGGGGGGGGGGCAGCAGTAGTGATGTCACCTGTACAGGAAGTGTCAGGTCTCACCTTGCGGCAGCCTCCCTGCTGGTAGACCAGTCTGAAGAGCTTGAACAGGTTCAGGTCTTTATAACCCAACACCGGAGGCTTGTTGATGGGGGTCCCTGATGGAAACAGAGTCAGAACAAAAACCGTCAGTCCACATCCTCCTCTTCTTCTTCAAGTAAATACTAAATAAAGTCAGTTTGATGGTTATTTGAGACTGTAAACATCTTTTGAAGGTCTGTAAAGAACCAGTATTTAGTGATGAAGCGGGTCCCGTCTCACCTCGGTCCTCCATGAACTTGTAGAGCTGCTGCAGGAAGTGGTCTCTCTCCTCGGGGTCCAGCTCCTCCTCCGGCTGGACACACAGACACGTACGTTAAACACCTGAACCTCCAGCAGCGTCTCACACACACACACACACACACACACACACACACACACACCTGCTTCCACGTCACACTCTCACCTCTTCCTTTATGTGTTTCTTCTTCTTCTTCTCGTCTTCGTCCTCCTCATCCTCTTCGCTCTCCTTCTCGTCTTCGTCGTCCTCGTCGTCGCTGGAGGACGAGTCCAGGATCTGACTCATGTCCATCTTCCACACGTCTGGAACATCCCTGGTCCTGAGGAAGACCCGAGCTGCTTCAAAACCTGCAGGAGGAAGAGGAGGAAGAAGATGAAGAGAAGCAGTTCTTGAGAAAAGCAAAACAGCAGAAGAAGAGTCGGTGTCCTGGTGCATCGTGGGAACCGTAGTGCCTCACCTCTCCTGTGTGAGAACTCAGACTTGGCGAGGCTGATGGAGTTGACGATGTGGACGTGTCTCCTCGCCACCGTGTGACTGCAGGAAACAGGAAGAAGATGAAACAGCTGATCTGTTTCTGATCAAACTGTCAAAAGTTTCTGATCAGAGATCAATAACAAAACTCAAAGAGTGAACTCACAACTTGGAGTCGCCGAAGGACCTGACCAGACACTGATCCTTCTTCACCACCAGCTCATCGTTACAGCTGGGAGACACAACCTGCACACACACACACACAGATACACACACAGAGACGCACACACACACACACACAGAGACACACACACACACAGATACACACACAGAGACGCACACACACACACACAGATACACACACACAGACACAGACACACACACACAGAGACACACACACACACACACACACACAGAGACGCACACACACACACAGACACACAGAGACACACACACACACACACACACACACACACACACACACACACACACACACACACACACACAGATACACACACACACACACAGATACACACACACACACAGATACACACACACACACACAGATACACAGACACAGACACACAGAGACACAAACACACACACACACACACAGATACACACACAATTCATTTAATTTGAAGACCGTTGATGCAGATTTATTTATTTATTTATTTATTTATTTATTTATTTATTTATTTATGGAAATATTTTGGTTATAATAACGTCAAACTTAAAGTCTTAACGATTTAAATAAAGTTTCATTATTATGTTTGTTTATTTTATAACATAAAACTCTTCATCAGTGTTTGTTTGTATGTTTGTTTGTTTGTTTACCAGAGCGAGGTACCAGTTGCTGGGATCCTCATCACTCTCAATGCTGCAGACTTTCCCCAGCAGCTCATCATTCAGCCTCCTCCTGTCCTCCTCCTCATCCTCACTGGACGAAGACTCGTTCTCCTCATCAGCCCTGAGAGACAGACAGTCAGTCAGTCAGTCAGTCAGACAGACAGGCAGACAGACAGTCAGACAGACAGACAGACAGTCAGAGAGACAGTCAGACAGTCAGACAGTCAGTCAGACAGGAAGTGAGTATTCCAGTTAACAGCTGACAGGAAGTGAATCAGTCACATGTGGGTGACGTCAGACTCTAACTGGTTTCTGCTGGTTCAGTTTTGCATCCAGGTCCTGGTCTATAAGATACCTGGATCATCTCCTCACTGCTCTTTATTAACAGAAACTGAATCATTGATAAAGTTTTACTGAATCTGATGATGTTCATCTTCAACATTTAACCAACTAAAGTGATCAAACTGTCGTGTTTATTTGTTTATTTATGATGTTTTTCTGCTGGTTTCATCATCATATCAGTGAAGAATGATGCTAAACCACAATGATTTATTATTACATCACGTTACCAGCAGCATTTATCAAATATTCCTGATGATGTTATTAAATTAAAGGACGAGTTCACCATGTTTCTGTCATTAAACCAACAGTCTGTAATCATTCCTCCTGTTCACACTGACCACTAGAACGTCCTTCAGAACGACCTTAATGAAGTTTATCTGAAGCTAATATGAAGCTTCAGCATCCAACAGTAGATATCTGTAGATGTGTCAGATATCCTGAAACCTCAGGAGGAATGACTACAGACACCTGACTGCTGGTTTAACACACTGGGAACACTGGGAACACTGGGGAACTGGTCCTTTAGTGACCAGATAAACTGCAGGAAAAATGGATGGAAAGATTAACCAATTAAAAGTTCTTCAAATGAATTGAAGTTTTAGCTAAAATAATCTGCTGCAGACCCTCTGATGTGTTAATAAAATAAAGACTCACACAGCCTGGGACGAACGCCGCCCGCCGCGGTTCGACTTCTTGCCGATGACCGGAGTGCCGAAATGCTCCGGGTTTGTCAGCGGCAGCTGGTCCAACGTCTGACAGAAGAAGATATGATGATTATATGAATATATAGTTTAAAGCCTCCGAGAGAGTTTCTGGTGGAAGGATACGAGCCTGAGAAGTAGTCCCTCTGTCAGCTGACTCACCTCACTCTCTGCGAAGTGTCTCTCTCCCTTCAGACACAGAGACGTACGACGAAGAGTCTTCTCGTCTCCGTCGTCAAACACTGAAACGCACAAAACACACAGTTCAGTTATCAGACGTTAAACCGGCGCGGGATTGGTCAGACAGCCAAGAGAAAACCTGACGTCACATGACATCATCAGCTCACTGAGCGAAACCTTTCCTCAGCGTCGTCACTCGTCCCCGACAGCCAATCAGAATGTCTGCGGTCTCCGTGTCGACGACCAGATGAAACTCTGTTTATATTCACTGTGTTTTAGTTTTTACTCACACGTTCACGTCTAACGACACCGACTCAAGAGGTCAAAGTTCACCTCTTTTAGTTTATCATCAAGTTACAGACGTTTACAATCTGACATCACTGATCAATATTTATTCACTGAGCTGGAAACTTTACTTGAGTATTTCCATGTGATGCTACTTTCTACATTTCAGAGGGAAATATTGTACTTTCTACTCCACTACATTTATTTGACAGCTTTAGTTACTTTTCAGATGAAGATTTGACACAATGGATAATATAACAAGCTTTTAAAATACAACACATTGTTAAAGATGAAACCAGTGGTTTCCAACCTTTTTGTCTTTTGACGTCTTACAAAAAGCAGTGTGTAGTCGGGGTCACATTTCACATGTCTATGAGTTGTTAACAGCTCCACCAAATAGTGATTTTTCCCTCTAAACTTCTCACATGCTTTCATTTCAATAAATGTTCAAATGATCCAATATTTCAGCAAAAATCAAAGATTAGAGAAAAAGTCCAAAAACTGAAAACAGATTTGTGTATCAGAACTTTGTTTTTTCTTCTTTCCTCTCCCATTAATCATCTCACCACCCCTCAGATTTATCTGCTGACCCTTTGGAGGGGCCCGACCCCTAGGTTGGGAACCACTGGACTAAACTAGCTAACTGTATATAAAGTAGTGTAAACTAGCTCCACCTCCAGCAGCTACAACAGTAACATGCTGCTCTAACACTGATGCTTCACTATTAATAATCTAATGATGTCATATATAATAATATATCAGTCAGAGGGACTAAACCACTACTTTTACTGCAATACTTTAACTACATCAAGCTCATAATACTTATGTACTTTTACTG
The DNA here is from genome assembly GCF_914725855.1 of Thunnus albacares. Lineage (NCBI taxonomy): Eukaryota > Metazoa > Chordata > Actinopteri > Scombriformes > Scombridae > Thunnus > Thunnus albacares. The sequence goes on along the minus strand of NC_058120.1, from coordinate 29,975,590 downwards.
CAATACTTTAACTACATCAAGCTCATAATACTTATGTACTTTTACTGCAATACTTTAACTACATCAAGCTCATAATACTTATGTACTTTTACTGCAATACTTTAACTACATCAAGCTCATAATACTTATGTACTTTTACTGCAATACTTTAACTACATCAAGCTCATAATACTTATGTACTTGTACTGCAGTAAAGTATCTCAGTACTTCTTCCACTGCTGGTTGTTTATTACCTCCGTCACACTGTGACATCACACTGTGACGTCACAGTGTTTCGGGCGTCTGATGTGATGTCAACGATGATCAGTGACCATTAAATTAGTGAGAACTGGTTTATTTCAGGACTTGATGTGTAAAACTGAGCACTTTGTCCTGCAGCTGATTTCACTAAAGTGAAGCAAAGATATCAAACTTCCTCATCAGCTGAAGTTCAGACTCAGGAAGTGACGGCCGCCAGCAGCGACCGACTCAACAAAGCGGAGTGACTTCAGTTCTTCTTCTACGGTGTCTATTGGTCAGCCTGTTCCTGGTGTAGATGTGACTGTTGATGTGTTTGGTGCAGCTGGTGGAGCAGAGACTCACCCACAGTGTAGAGGCTGGCGTCCGTCAGCTTACTGATGACGGCCTCGCTGGATAAACCCTCGTTGGTCTTCACCTCCACAGTGGAGCCCACCTGAACCACAAATTACACCTTTATTACAGCAAGTCCCACTCACAACACCACCACCATCATCACCACCACCATCATCATCATCACCATCATCTTACCCTCAGAGGTCCTTTGACCTGGTCGTCTTGCACCACCTGGGACGTACTTTCACCTTTCAGATTCACCTGCAGAGACGAAGACGAAGGTTTACTGACAGCTGAGAGACAAACAGTGATGAAGACGATGGTCTGAAGGGACGTCCTGTTCTTTCTGTCCTCAAGGACACAAAATCTATCTGAAGGAGTTGATACGAATCTGTCACCATGGTGTCAAAACGCAGCACACACACACACATTAAACTGGGCAGCTTCCAGTCAGTACAGAGTTAAACTGGGCAGGTTCCAGTCAGAACACAGTTAAACTGGGCAGGTTCCAGTCAGTACAGAGTTAAACTGGGCAGCTTCCAGTCAGTACAGAGTTAAACTGGGCAGCTTCCAGTCAGTACAGAGTTAAACTGGCGGGGGATTGGTCAGACAGCCATGGTCATGACATCATCAGCTCATTGAGCGAAACCTTTTCTCAGCATCATCACTCGTCCCGACAGCCAATCACGTGTTTCCTCCCACAGTTCAAACTCTAATAACATAATAATATTTATTAATAATGTTTATTTATAAACAGCTGTTGCTGTTGTTGTTGTTGTTGTTGTCGTCGTCGTCGTCTCAGAGAAGCTGCTGCTGGTCGTCTCTGAGTCTCAGTGACGGAAACTTTTCACTGTTTTCTGGCGTTTTAATGATTAATTGAGAAACAATCGTCTGATTAAAAGTTTGATAAAGTTGAATCATTTCTGTTGACGTCAGCAGAGTCGGAGGCTTGTAGAGAGACAACATGTTCTGCTTTTAGTGATTCTCTGTTATTTATATTCTGTTCTGATGTTAAACGTGATAAAAACTCAACCTTTCTTAACGAGATGACGTCAGCTGATCACGTCTGTTTTAACCAGCGTCTGTTCTGTCATCACGTCGTTTGCTCTCCGACGTGTCTGAACGGATTCCAGAAGTTTAAAACTGTAAAATCATGGCAAAGATTTTCCAGATGATCGATATTAGGAGGTTTTGGGAAAACGTTGTCGGCGGATCAGCTGACCGACGAACACGTAAACCGAGTCAGAGGTGAACTAGAGAGAAACCAGCTGATGCGTCCGTGAGAGCAGCCGTTACACGTGTGTTGATGTACTGATGACATCACACACGTACTGGTGATTAAAGACGCAGCTTTTTATATAACAGACTGTTCTTTCTAAATAAAAAGATGCAGGATCAATCGAATCATTGACAGGTGAATGATTGACAGGTGAGGATTCGCTCCTCTAACGAACAGGAAACGTGCAGATTACGTCGTCGCTGCGTTACACAAACGGCTCAGATTTGAACTTTGTTTGTTTTCAGTCGGTGTGTGTGTGTGTGTGTGTGAACACGTAGGATCCAAAAGAGATCCGATGTTGTTATTAACGTGGAGTTCTTTGGTCATGTGACTTCCTGTGTGTCTCACCTTGACCTTCACCATGCGTTTAACAGTCTTGATTTTGGCCTCGCAGAAGGCTCCTCTGTACTTGGCGCTGACATCCGTCCCTACTGTCAGGTAGGCAGGCTCGTCTGCTGCCTGGAACACACACACACATCAGTAACATCAGGATACACACACACACACACACACACACACACACACACACACACACACACACACACACACACACACACACACACACACACACACACATCAGTAACATCAGGATATACACACACACACATTCCCAGCATGCACTGCAGGACAGCAGAGGAAGTGCACATGAGCGGCTGCAGCTGTGGAGACTTTCAGTTTGATGCTGTTGTCATTTCATAATCACTTTATTTATAGATCACTTCTCTAAACGTCTTTACCATGAAACAACAACAACAAATAAAGACGATCCAGTAAGACATCGAGTCAGCTGGTTAAACTGGGAACAATCAGCTGGGACCCACCAGATCCACCAGATCTATTGATCGATCAGAAATGAATCTGAAAGACGTTTTTGAAACTTGAATATTTTCCCTGTTTCACATCGTTATGAATCTGATGTTTTGTGTTTTGTTTTGAAACTTCACCTTCGACACGTTTGGGATGAAAATGATTAATTGGAGCCAAAATAAAAAGAAGGTTGACACATCAAACACAGAAGTTCAGTCGAGCAGAGTGAGAATCAACAGTCAGCGGTGAGTCAGTCCCTCCCACCACATCTCCGCTGTCATGACGACATCATAAAAAGCTTCCAAATGGACTTGAACTGGTTTAAAACCAGAATGATTCCTCCACGACTACGAGGAGGACGTCTCACTGACACTTTCCCCGCTGCTCACATCCGACAACAAGAGAAACGTGATCACATGTTTGTACGAGACGTCAGCTTCCTCCAGGAGACGTTTAGATCACTGGAGAAACTTTTACTGATGTATTTAAAGCTTATAATCATTAATGATCAGTGGAGAGCCAATAGGAACGCTCCTCACGGCTGACTGGAGTTAACACTCTGTTGGTTTTTAATCATATTCTGTCTGATTTGTTCTTATTCATGTGTCGTGTAAACAGTCAGATGAGTAAATAACAACAAATAAACTCAATTCATTTCTCCTGACTGTCACTTTGGAGCCACCTGGAAATGATTTCCTGATTGAATAACAAACTAACAGACACATTAAGGTGTCTGTCGGTCGCAGTACTGACGCTGCAGCAGGAACTCGATAGTTTCACTAGACTGACGTGTGTGAGTCTGTCTGGATTTCTTCCTCCAGGACTGAGATGAGTCTTTCTATCTAATAACATGAGTCTCATTCATTCTGCACAGACGCTCGTTATGACTTGAACTAGTTATTTACTGACTGATATTTTCCTCCAGAGAGCAGAAACAAACCTTCCAGAGACGTGACGGCTTCTTTAACAAGAGAAACTTTTAACTTAAACAGAGAAGCGACAGTTTCACTGTTTCACTGTTTGTCGTCTTTGTTTTTTCCGTCCCTGAGTGCAGCAGAGAGAATATTTCTACCAGCAGCAGGACAGAAACATCTCTGAGGATCAACTGGAGATTATTATTGTATTGATTGATCAGCTGATTCTTTGCTCTTGATTAATCGAGTCAGAATCCAGCGACAAACGCAGACGATAGAATTAACCAGAGACGGATCCAGATGCTGTTTACTATCATATATGATAAAGAAAAGTATGAAATTCTTATATTTGAGAAGCTGTTTTCTGCTAATTGACTAATCGATCAATAGATTTATTGTTTCAGGATTGTGAAGATGTTGTTCTTCCCTTCACTCTGATGAAAACAGTGGCTCAATAACACCAATGTGATCATCAAAGCAAAAGTCTCCAATGTAAATAAGTGAGATAAACTGGACATGAGATGAGTCCTGTAACCAGTAAGACACCAGTATAAAGACCATCAGAGCCCAGTTTAACTCATCAGAAGCTGGTTTCAGCTGGACATGGAGCTCAGACAGAAATATCTCCGGTTAGTGTCGCAGGTCAAACACTCACCTTCAGAAATAATCTAAACTCTCTCTCATACAGCTCAGTGAATGTTTCTAATAGCAGCAGGAGGATTATAGATAACTGATGTATTGATTGATCTGCCAGTTTTTCTCTTGATTAACCCTATCAGTCAGTGACAAACGCTCATTAGATAATTAACCAAAAATACTCTGTTTACTGTCATATTTGACAAAGAAAAGTATGAAATTCTCATATTTAAGAAGTTGGAAACAGCAAATGTTTTCTGATCGATCAATAGACTTATTGTTTCAGCTCTAACAGGGTTGTGGATGTGTTGTGGTTCCTTTTACTTTGATGAAAACAGTGGCTCAATAACACCAATGTGATCATCAAAGCAAAGGTCTCCAATGTAAATAAGTGAGATAAACTGGACAGAGATGAGTCCTGTAACCAGTAAGACACCAGTATAAGACCATCAGAGCCCAGTTTAACTCATCAGAAGCTGGTTTCAGCTAGACATGGAGCTCAGACAGAGCGTTATCTCCAGTTTGTGTCGCAGGTCAAACACTCACCTTCATCTTTCTGGTTATTTGAGGGAGTCCAGCTCGAGAGATTCTGGATCACTGAAAGACACAAACAGGACGAGACTTGTGAGTGAAGTTAGCGGCAGAGCAGAGGACAAACACGGGCAGAGTGTCAAACTGTCCCGAGGTTGTAAAATAATGCTAAGCTAACCACCGAGCCTCTCAGTAGTGTTAGCTGAGCTCCTGGCTCGGTGCAGCCCCCTCCCTCCTCCTCCCTGCCCGGATCGGATCTAATATGTGGCACAAACAGCTCACCGTAACTTAGCTAACAACATTTACTTCCACCCGACACGGAGCCGCCGGAGTCCGCGGGGTGAAGGTGACCTGTCGGCGGGTCGGTGCAGGGACACGGAGCCGGAGCAGCTTCCCGCTCCGCTCGCAGCTCCTCTGAGTCACGTCGCCATCACAGCTCGCCATGTCAGCTCGGCTAGCTCGGCTAACTTTACCACCTCCCCCCCCCCATAAAACCTTCTGTTAGCGGCCAGCTGCCCGGGTCACCGCCATACCACCGAGCCCCAACCGGAACAAAGTCCACACAGAGGCTGTTTTCCGCGGGGGGAGCGGAGCGCCGAGCCGGGGCTTCACTCTCCGGTCCGGAGCTAAATTTAGCTAGTTGGCTAACTAGCGACTCAACCAGCTAGTTTGTGGATCATCTGGAGATTTAAACAGCAGGTTAGCTCGACCCGCTCGGCACCAGCAGCTGTTAACTAAACTAAGTTTCTATCAAACAAACCGAGACTGAGACACTCGACGGAACAAACAGTGTTGAGGATTTATTTATTTAATATGTTTGTTCCACAAAGGCGCAGAAGCTTCACATTTCTTCACTGCAAAAACAAGCGGTCCGCCGCTGCCATTCAGCCCGCTACAGCCGCCACTCACCGGGCATCCACCGGCCTCTGCCCCGGCCTCAGCCCGGCTCTCCGATTCCGAGCTACCGGCGGTTCTAACCGGTGAAGGTTCCTGTCGTGTTCCGGCCAGAATGTAGAGGTTTTATACTTACATCTCCGCCGCGGCCGCTTCGCCTCCTGCTCGCGCTGCAAAGCGATTCACGAACAACAAGCTGTTGAGCCGCGAGCTCTGTTTCCCGTCATTCGATTGGCTGCAGTGACAGCGCTGTTCGCAAGGGACAAATGTGATTGGTCGAGCGATTCCTTGATTTTAATAGGTCATACCTCTTTTGGCTTCGTTATAGGTCGATACGAACGCGGCGCCACGAGGGAAATGACGGCATCGACTGGGTAATCATCCAATCGGGAGCGACTTCAAGAGGAAAAACCCGCCACTGGTCATCGCAATTGGCCTCGCGCGTTTTGTTCCCAGCAGTGGCGCGTCGCTATTGGCTGAGCGGGCTTCCTTTTCCTTACCGACAATGACGGAAGCCCTGCCCCGGTACGTGCTGCGCTGCTACGCGGAGAGCCGCGCACCAGACTCCATTAAAGAATCTGCTAATTTAACATTAACGTGTCTATCGAAGGAGTCACATTAGCAGCGGTGAAGTTAATATTTACAGCCAAAACCACAGCGACCTCTCATCAAGTCGACACGTAATTCACGCACAATCTCACTTAATTTACACAAAATTTAAACTTGGTCACTGTCCGCGCGGTCTGTTTCAATGTGAATACAGTTGAACCAAAATAAGCAGTAAAGGAGGTCAAAGAGTGCACTTAAGTTTAATTTCTAGCAATATGCGAGCTGCTTATTATATGACATGTACACCGAAATCAAGAGATGATGTTGTGACTTTGTTAAAAGTCCTAATTTCTGTTTCTTCGCGTCGACAGCTCGCAGGTGACCGCTGCAAACATTAAATGGACACTTTTTAAAAGCCAGTTCGGCGACGTGGTTTCCTTTAGCGACAACGTCACGTCTCAGGGATTGTGGGGAAGCAGCGTCCACAACAAACCGCTGACTGTGTTTTCACCGCTCAAACGTTCAGTAAACGAGCTGAACGGACGGACTGAGGCGGCGGGAAGCCGCTGCGGGAGACATGTGAAGGACAATCACAGAAACAAACGTCGGTTGCGGTGAAAACTGTCGGTGTTTTGTGGCGCCGTTTGTAAAGAGTCGGAGTGGGCGGGAACATCGGCGCTCTTACGTAACAGGAAGAGAGTGACGGCGGAGCCATATATGTCATTTTTCTCTCCGAGGTTATTTGTACGGAGATAATCTGCTCTGACAGCTGCTGACTGTCAGCATTCACAGCAGCAGCTGTTTCTGCTGTTGTACATTCAGTCTCCAGGTTCATGTCACTGCGACCTGCTGCCAAACATCATAATATCATAATAATAATAATAATAATAATAATAATAATAATAATAATAATAATAATAATAATAATAATAACATGTTAATGTGCTGCAAACAATAGATGATGCGCTACTTCTGTTTGATGCCTGAGTTTTTCATATTTCCATTATGATTCTTTCATTTATTTATAATATTACAGTTGGTCAAAGTGAACATTTGTACTGTCAAAGTAAAGATTCTCTCTGATAACAGCTGACTGTCTTCATGATGAATCTAATTTCAGCTTGTTTGTTTGTTTGTTTTCTTTCCATTAAGCACTTTATTTTGTTGATATAAAACTGTGAAAAGTATTTTAATGATCTTTGTGAAACTTGTAGCTGCCAATAAAAAAGTAAAAGAATAAAACAATGATCTGCTCTTCTCTTCAGTAAACTGTTATTTATTATAAAATAATAATCATAATCATATTTCTTTCACACCTTTGTACTATTTATATCCTTGTTTACCTGTTTATGGATATTATATATTGTCCACTTGTTTCTATATGTTTCTATTTTTTCACCCTCTTGTTGTGCATAATAGTGAAATATTGTTGGGCTTGTTGTCAGTGTGAGACCAACTAGAAGCTGGAGTCAAATTCTTTGTATTTTATTATTATTATTATTATTGTTGTTGTATAGATAAACATACTTGGCCATAGAGCTGATTCTGATGTGTTTTTATGAATAAATGTTGTTGCTACTTTCATCATCATCATCTTCATCATCATCATCTTCACCAACTACAACTAAACTTCATTCTCAGATTGTTTGATGTTTGGATTCATAAACTGAAGCTGCAGCTTTTAATCAATTAACTTCATCTATAAACTATTTTCATTTTTCAAGCAAAAGATGTTGAAAGATTTGATGTTCTTGAACGTTCTTGGTTAAATTGAACATGTTGTTGGTTTTACCGGCCTCGCTGAACTCCTAACAGCTAACAAGTTTATCGATGGAAAATTAATCAGCAACTATTCTGATATTTCAAATAATCATTTGTCATTTTTGAAGGAAGAATCAGAACATCAGATGTGATTTGAAGCTTTTATGTGTCGAACAACAAACTGAAGCGTTTCTGTGACATTTGATGGACAGAACGATGAATGAAGAAACAACGATAATGAGAATAATTAGATTAATAAAAGGCTGGAAGCCTGTTGTGATGTAGAAGCAAGAGAAGCTGTAACAACGAAGGAAAACAAACCTGTTCTGACGTCTCAGAGGAGACCATATGAGACAAGACAAGAAGCTGCAACCACCAAAACATTGAGTAAGAAGATTGATTGATCATTAAAATAGTTGCTGTTTAATTCTGTTGATCATTTAAATCGACTGATCGTTGCAGCTCTGAAGGAAAATCAATAAAAACAAAGACGGGATTGATTGGAAAATGCTGGTTATTAATAAACTCTGAAAAAAAATCACACCGTTGCCATGGAAACAACTTTTTCTTCAACTTTTTTTTATTGTCAAAGCTGAAATTCATCAAACCAAAAAGCAAAAACAATCGACGTGAAAGTTTGTGAACTATAAAACATAAAAAAAGAGATGAGACAGAGTGTTTCTGAGCCGAGTTTACATGTTGTCTTCATCAGAGTCGTCTTCCTCCTCCAGAGAGTCCTGAAAGACACAAAACACCCGGGAGTCAGCTGACTGCAGGCGTGTGCGTGTGCGTGTGCGTGCGTGCGCGTGTGCGTTCTGCTCACCTTGGCGTATTTCTCAGCTTCCTCTCTGACGTCTTTGGGTACCAGCTCGTGTCGTCCGTTTGTGACTGAGAGAGAGAGAGAGAGAGAGAGAGAGAGGAGAGGCAGAGTTATCACCGTGGCAACCGCAGCATCAGAGACGTGTTTGTCAGATTTCTCTCAGTTCAGAAGAAGAAGAAAAAAAAAAACATCTTTGTGATGAAGGCAGGTGTCATTCTGCTCAGTGATTGGTCAGACAGCCAAGAGGAAGTGACATCACGGGAGTTCAGTCCGATGAGCGAAACCTTCCTGACTCTCATCATCCCTCAGCTGATCGACTTTATCGTCATTTATATCTTTTATTTCATTGTATTGACTGTTTCCTGGTTTGTTTTATCACATTTTCTGTCTGATTATAATTCTGTAAACATACGTTCAGCAGAGACGGAGGTTTAAAAAGGACCAGTTCCCAGTGTTCCCAGTGTTCCCAGTATATTGAACCAGCAGTCAGGTGTCTGTAATCATTCCTCCTGTTCATACTGGATATTAAAAGATCCTTCAAATGTGCTTTCAATGCATTTAAAAGTCTGTGTGAAGCTTCTCTTCAGCTCCATCAGTGGATCTCTGACACATTTACAGTCTTTGTGTTTCCTGTTGAGCTGCAGGTGGAAGTTTAGTAACAAAAAGACTTTAAAAAGACTGAAACGTTGACAGATATCTACTGGATTTGACTCGTTTGGACGCTGAAGCTTCATATTAGCTTCAGACTGGGTTTTGTCCTCCATCACTTCCATTATAAGGTCGTTATGAAGGATCTTCTAGCGGTCAGTATGAACAGGAGGAACGACATTAAGACTCACTTGATAAACTGTGAACTCGTCCTTTAACTGAGCAGCGACAGACAGACAAAGCAGTAAGAGAAGAAGAAGAAGAAAAGCTGTGATTGATCAGGTTCTTACGTTCTCCGACCCAGCTGAGCTCCAACTCAAACGCTTTGTCCTTCACCTCGTCGTGAACGATGTAGATTCTGGAAAAACAAGAAAAACAGAGAAAACAGACGAGAGTTCAGCTCATCACTCTGAACATCAGCTTCACTGACAGCAACAGTCCACAACATCACATATATTCATATATTAATATCTGCAGAATAATAAAGATCTGTGGAGGTTTTTCTGTGATCTCAGATCCTGATCCTGGATCTGTACAACATCCTCCATCTGATCCGGATCCTCTCCTAAACTATTAATCGATCAGTTGTCAACTAGTCAATTAAACATCATTGGAGCCATTTAAGAAAATAAAAGTCTAATTTCTCTGGTTGCAGCTTGTTAAATGTGAATATTTGATGACGTCGTCTTTATGGACCAAACAACTAATTGATTAATTGAGAAATGAATGAACAGATGAATTGATAATGACAGTAACTGTGTAGACTCACATTTTGGCGACCTCTTTGACCAGCTCTCTGCACGTCATCTCCTTCATCTGACAGACAAACACACCACAGTCATCATCACTTCTCGTCTCCTTCAGGTGAAATCTGGACGTGAAGGGTTTTTAAACTCACCTGCAGCTTTTCGATCTCTGTCTTGGCGGCTTGTTTTGCTTTTCCGATGGCGCAGCCCCAGTAACCCTGAACACACACACACACACACACACACACACACACACACACACACACACAGTTACACACTGGTTGGTTACTGGTTGCTTCCTACTGGTCCAGTCAAGCTCAAACTCCTCTGTGTGTTTACGTTTGTTCTGACTGATCTGGAGTTTCTGTCGACAGTAAACGATGTGCAGCTGTGTTACAGAGTGGAGCTTCTTCCCTCACAGAGGATCTTTGCACTACTATAATATTCACTACGAGCTCACACACGGTGAGTTAAAGTACCAGGATGTTTTACTGCATCCACCTGGCTGTTCTGACCCACAATCCTCTGCACAGGAAACGTCACATCGAGACCAATGACAGCGCAGCCACAGATGTGGTTTGTTTACTGGACCAGAGTGAAGACGAGTGTGTTTAGTGAATGTTTGTGCAGCAGCAGTGAGTCTCAGTGACTCACGTATGAGATGCCGGACGGGTCGACCATGTAGAGCTGAGGACCGTCGTCTTTGTCGTAGGAGCCCAGGATGAAACTGCAGACACACCAGAGGAGAAACTTTAACCTCCACAGACAAACAGCTGAAGACGACGACGGGGTTCTACGATGCGTCGCCATGACGACGATTCACAAATGTCACAAAGATCGATTTGTCTGAATGTCGGTTAATAACGTGACGCTGACAGAACGACAAAGACTGAACTCAGCTGTGACGAGATCAGCTGACCGACACACGAAGAACCAGCTGACACATGTATACACACACACACAAATACACACAAATACACACACACACATATATATACACACACACACATACACACAAATACACACACACACACACAAATACACACACACACAAATACACACACACACACAAATACACACATATATATACATACACACACACACACACACACACACACATATATATACACACACACACATACACACAAATACACACACACACATATATATACACACACACATACACACAAATACACACACACACACACAAATACACACACACACAAATACACACACACACACAAATACACACATATATATACATACACACACACACACACACACACACACATATATATACACACACACACGTATTAAACAGATGACGCTTGTTATATTACAGACTGTTGTCGTCTGATTTTAAAGAACTTTCTAAATATAAAGAGTTCAGATTCATCTGTTTTCTGCTTGTTTTCATTGATGAAAAGCAGAAATATAGAAAAGTGAAGATGAGATTAATGAGATTAATGAGATTAATGAGATTAATGGAGAATCGTTGGTAGATTAACTCCTCTAGTGGGAACGTTCTCCTGACAACACTGGTGTTACTGGTTACACTGGACCTTTAACAAGATGAGATATTCATCAATGACTTTGATCTTAATGTTTGATCTTCAAGAGCTTCAGGCGGCGGCGGCGGCGGCAGCTCGTCCTCCATGTTCAGCTCGTCTGAGCTGCAGGACGACGGACGCCAAGAACCAGCGAGGAGACGCAGAGACACGAGAGGACAGACGTCCCACTCTGCTGCTGATTCTGACTCTCAGCAGACTCAGTAGTTTACTGCAGTTCACTGTAGTTTACTGTAGTTTACTGCAGTTTACTGTAGTTCACTGTAGTTTACTGCAGTTTACTGTAGTTTACTGTAGTTTACTGCAGTTTACTGTAGTTTCTGTCAGCTGACTGTGTTGATAATATAATATTTTATAAATCAGAGTTTAATTATTTGATGACGCTGATACGTGAAAATGAACTAAATGAGTTTTATTTCTATGAAAAAAAGCAAAACAATGGTGGTGGACGAGTCATGTAACGGGTCTGAACACCAGTAACACCAGTAAGTCATTGACTTGTTCTCAGACTGCATCTTATAAAGTTCTTGTTCAGACGACATTTAAAGATTTTATTTTCTTTTGTTTGATGAGATTAAATCATGTTTGTGTTTCTCTGTAAACGTTTACCAACAACATACTGATGCTTTAACACACGTTGTACCTGAACGCACCACGACAGAGCAGCTCATGTTGTTGTTGTTGTTGTTGTTATAAACAATGAGAAGGTTTCAGACTCACCTGCAGCCGAACGGCCGCACGGCGCTGTACAGCGTGTAGGCGTGAACGTACATGGCCACTCTGTCTGACAGGTGCTGCAGGAAACAGGAAGCAAACAACACTGTTAGCTTAGCTTAGCTTAGCATCACATGAACAGAGTTACTCAAACTCAACTATCGTCATCAATAAAGTGTTGAAGTGACTTTTCAAGCAGATAAATGTCAAAGATTTGATGCTTTCAGATTCTTCGATGAGGGAATTTGCAGCTTTTCTTGGTCTCACATGACGTTAACTTTATTTTCTCCTTTAATTGATTAGTTGTTTGGTTTATAAATGGTGAAAAACGCTGATCAGTGTTTCCTAAAGAAAGATCTTCAGTTTACTGTCAGAGAGACGACAGAAACAGGAAATATTCACATTAACTTTAAAAAAAAGACTCAAAAAGATGTTTCGATGATTTTCTGTCCATAGATTCATCGCTGCAGTCAAAACAAAACATTTAATGACGTCATCACGTGTTTTAGTTTACAGACTAAACGATTCATTAAGAAAATAATCAGCAAGTTAATCAATCATGAAAATGATCGTTAGTTAACGAGACAACAAGAGAAACAACAGGAAGCTGCTGTTGGATTTTATATCGTTCATTATCGGGGGGGGGGGGGGGGTTACAGACAGTGACGGAGGGTTAGTAGACGTGCAGACAGGTGTGTCGGTACCTTCAGTGGAATGTCGTGACCGTAGTTTGATCTGAAGTTGGACGCTTCTTCTCTGGCGACTTCAGCGAGCGAGCGAGCATCAGCCAGCAGGCCGGCTACAGCCTGAGAGAGAGAGAGAGAGAGAGAGAGAGAGAGAGAGAGAGAGAGAGAGAGAGAGAGAGAGAAGAAACACAACAATGATGTTTCTGAACAACAGACAACAGCTGATCTCATGCCCTAACCCTCCAGCATCAGCTCCAACATGGTTACCATGGTGACAACCTGTAAGGACATCCTGACTACTGCCCACAGCTGTTCATTCTGGACAGTTTTCATCCACAAACTATTAAAACCCGTCAGTGAGTCACATGACCTTCATCATCAAGAGTTCGGTCACGTTAGTTTGTTTAAAACGGATCCAGAGTTCAACGTTGTGATGAACGCCGTTCTTCACCAGCTGGTTGTTCTACAGATCAGCTTCATACTGAAGTTACACAAAACTGCTCTCAGCTGATTCTGACAGAGAGAGAGTGTGTGAGTGTGTGTGTGTGTGTGTGTGTGTGTGTGTGTGTGTGTGGTTACCATGCCGACGTGTCTGTCGATGTTGAAGATGCGTTTGTTGGAACCTTCCTCGTACAGTTTGGACAGAACGAGCTTCTCCACCCCGAACACGACGCCGTCTTTACAGCGGATCCCGATGGCCGTGCTGAACACACACACACACACACACACACACACACACACACACACACACACACGTATGTTTAACAGGAGGCTGTGAAGTGTGTTCATGTGACACACCTGGGAGCCAATAAATAATAATAATTCTGACCAATAACAGAAAGAAAAACTATAACTTTGACTTTCTAAAGTTAGAAATACGGTGAAATATCGTTTCAAAGCTCCTGAAACAACGATTCCTCATTTCAACAATATTTACAGTTTGACATGAGAAGCAGTTCAGACTGTAAATCAGACTGATCAGGTTTAGTTTATACTGGTCAGTCTGCTGGAGTTACTGGTTTCTCTGCTGGTTTGGATGAATGTGGAGACTCTGACCTGCTGTTCTCTACGGCCTTCATGGCGTATTCCACCTGAAACACTCGGCCATCTGGAGAGAAGGTGGAGGCCGACAGGTCATACTGCAACACACACACACACACACACACACACACACACACACACACACACAGATTTACAGATTAAACACAGAACATGTTGATGTTTAGACAGAACAGAACTTTTTAAAGGGTAAAAATTCCTTAAAATTGACAATAACATGAAACCTTTGTTCTCTTCCTCCCAAATTTTGTTAGTTAGTTTGTTGTTGACTGTAATTGACTCTCATAGCACATTAATGTAAGAGACCTGCAGGTTTACATTTACACAGTGTTTACATGTATTTACATGCATTGGAGGTGATGTTTAATTCACTAATAAAGTGTTGATCATAAAACAAGTTTGGCTTTCTATTTAGTAAGTTTTATGTAATTTATACCTGTTAAAAAAAATCAATAATCAAGTTTTATATTATAATCTACTCCTTTATCCATTAATGTGAGATCAACCTATTACAAACATCATTAATGTGAATATGAAACTATTTCAGAGCCCAAACATAACACAACTGATCATTACTGAATTTCCCTAATAATTCTAATTAAAGTGTAAATTCAGGGGAACTTGTTAATTACGATTTGTTTCTGAATGTAATGGACTAATGAAGTATTCCTGGCTGGTTAAACTCCACATTAACGTTTCCTCTGAGAGCAGCATGAGCAGGATGTTCCGCCTCTAAATGTGGATTTTATCTCAGTTGAGAGTTTTTTATGAATCAAAAGAAGCCCGATTGAACGAAAACACTTAAAGTATTTGATTAAAAGTCTTCAATTATCTTCTTAAAGGATTAAACTTCAGTTAAAACACAAGGAGTCTTAAATATGATGTATTGTGAAGGGAGTTTGGCATCTGTCGGCGCTAACTGTTAGCACTAAAGCTAACTGTTAGCACTGACTGCTCACGTAAATGAAACTAATTTTTATCACTAAAACGACAAACTGTGCGAACAACGCTGCAGCGGGATTTCAATTTACTTCTTTTCGTTGTAAAATCTTCACAGAAAACACTCAAATTAATCTAAACTGAACAAAAATTTACGGATCTGAGAACTTTCAATTTCAGTTTAGCTTCGGCTAACGTTAGCTTCAGCTAGCATCAGTTAGCTTCAGGCCGCGCTGTGACTCAGCAGGCTGCAGGTTGTTATGAATCAAAGACTTTGGGCAGAAATGTGAATTAATCTTCAGTAAAAGGAACTAAAAGCCGACACAGAGACGGTCTGAGAGGAGCCGACATGAAGCTTCAGCTCCCAGAAACACAGAAACACTCACCCCGGTCCCTATGGAGCTCATTTTAACAGGAACTGTGGATCCTCTGAGCAGCTCTCAGCTCGCTGGTCCTGCGCTTCATCACTGTCAAGCTGCCGGCAGTGACGTCACGCGGCACATCCGGTCAGCCTGTACAATAAAAAAAAAACACCGACAACCACATGACCTCACCGGCCAGTTAGTAGCTGTTCTGGAGCTTTCGATCACGTCACATGATCATCATCAGCATGTTTGTCCAGTTATCAAGCTGGAAGTTAGAATACATGATGTTAACTTTATTATTATTATTATTATTACTATTATTATTATTATTATTATTGTTTACTGCACTGTTTACAATATGAACATTTGCACGTTTCAATATTTGTACGTTTCATTTCATTCTCTTCCGTTTAAAATTTACGTTTTAAATTGAGTTTTTGTTGTTATTTACAGTTGGATTTTTTTTCATTAATCACCATTTAACTATTTACATTTTATCTTTCTATACAGTAGTTTTCAGTCTGCCCTTCCGGCGCTGGATTCAAATATCCAAATCTCCAATATATTGTACTCTACATATATGTTTCTCTACAGATTCTTGCCTTGGAAAGAAAAAGTTTCCTCAACATTTCAGATATTTCTTGATCAATTATCACAACTGTCTCCATAATATAGGTGGAAAACAACCACAGAGAAGTTGGACAGCAGGTCTGTTGTTACTAAACATATTTTTCTCTTAAATTCAGAGCTGACCAATCAAATGTACTTTTATTATAGAAAACACTTCATTTCATTCATTCACTTCACAATATCCGTTTTTTTTCCGGTAAGCTTCACGCTGCTGCAGACATTTACACCACAGAAGAAGAAGTATTTTTCAGCCCGACCGGCTCTCTGCTGCCACCTGCTGCTGCGGAGTGACGCGGCAGTGACGTCACACGTGGATCTGCAGGTATGCATTTTGTGTTTAATAGTGCAGATGTTCCCTTACAAACACATTTTTAAAAAAATAAATGTTTCCTGTCAGTTAAAGAAATGTTCTTGTGTAATTTTCTGAGAAGTTTTACAAATTAACAGCTGAGAACTCAAATATGAGTATTTAACAACGAAACACTTTTTTCCCTCCATTTTCTTCTTGTAACTTTACCAAATTGCGCCACTCCTCCTCGATATTAACTGTTAAATACCTTCAAATTACATCCAACACTTCCAGGGATTTATTATAACATTTAAAGAAGCTGTAAAATACAGTTTTACCAAATGTTGTTGAATCAGTGTGGAGTTGTTTGGATATTACATCATCTGTATTTCACCTTTGTCACCTTTTTGCTGTTATAATAATAACATTTCTCTGCAGCTATTAAACACATATTAATCCTCACATAGTGTTCCTGTTCTGACTCTACGACTATGTTCCTTCATAATCAGATATCTGATATTCATGAATCAGTCACAGATTAATGTGATTAATCCTTAATGAAGCTTTAGAGTTTATTCTTTAGTTTTCTTCTTGTTTATGGAGAAAAAAAACCTTTATAATCACACAATATAATGTCTTATGTTATATAAAATAGAACAATTTCAATGGATTATATTAAATGTGATGAATGCAACGTTATTTTAATGGTTATTTTTGATTCTTTCTGAATAAATATGGAACAAAATGCAAAAAAAAATGTTGAAATATTTCCATGTTTTCATAATATTTGTGTGTTACTGCTCTGATGTGTGAAGACTGAGCAGCATGTGAAGGTTCAGTAATTATCTGATGATGTTATTAACACATGAACATGCTCACAAGCTGGATTAATAAACCAGCGCTCCCATCACACCGCTTCTTTCTCTCTCCCACAGATCCCAGTAAACGTTGCACACAGACGATGTTTTTTTAAGAAAAGTGTCCGTAAAGTTTTATTCAGTCTCAGTATGACCAGGGTGGATTACAGACCTGCTGAGTTTGAAAACAACTAAAATGTTGTGAATTTCATAATCATCTGTTTTTATTCTTCTTCTTCTTGTCATTTTTTTTTTTATTATTTCGTCTCCATCTTGAATCGTTAAATGGAAGCTTTGGTCACATAAGAGTGAAAAAACATTCGTATACAGTGCACTTTAAAAAACAAAAAAAACGGGAAACAAAAACAGTTTTTCATTCTGTGATTTTTTTTTAAACTTTTTTCTTTACAATAAATCAACAGGAGCGACTGATCGACATTAAGGCAAACAGACTGAAGCTCCGCTGTCTGGAATGACAAAACAAATCGGGTTCAGAAAGAAAAAAGAAGCTACGGTTAGTGATGATGATGATAATGATGATGATGATGAAGATGAAGATGATTAGCGTTCATTAGTTAACTAATACAAACATGTACAAGGCTTTTTTTTTTTATTATTATTATTTAGTGACATTACATTTTTAATAAGAACGAGAACCGAGAGCTGGACTGAAGAAACGCCGTCACACAGCAGCAGCAGCAGCACAGGAAGTTCACCGACACTAAACGACCCCCCCCCCCCGGACACACACGAACACGCCGCCAGGAAACGGGAGGAAGAGGAAGAGGAAGATGAGGACAGAAGCAGCAACAGAAGAGTAAAAACTAAACAGAGGAGACGGACAGACACTGTAAAAAGTCTCCACGTTATCGGCCGGTTTTCTTATTTTTGAATCTTTAAAGTCTCGTTTTTTAAAAAAAGAATCTGTCGCAGATTATTTATTCAACTTTAATTCTACTTGTTTCAAGAATTCTCTTCATTAAAGTGCTCGGAAATTAATGGAAATTTTAAAGATTTACAGTTTCAGGACGACTAGCTGAGGAAGATCATGCTCTCTGACTGAAAGCACTTCTGCTGCTCTAGAAAAGAAAATATGACACGAACTCTCGAAAACTCTGAAAACAAGTTGATTTTAAAGTTTCTCACTGCAATCAGATTCTTTCACTTCTTTAAAAAAAAAAAAAAAAACTTTTAAAGACTTTTAAGACTCACTAAAAGACAAAAACGACCTGGTAAGATGGAGACCAGCAGAGACCAACTGGGACCAGTTCCTCCAGCAGCAGCAGCAGACTGGGATCAGCAGCTCCTCCTCCAAGTGACGTTCATATGTTTCTATTCTGTTCACACTGGATCTGACAGTGTTTGACCTTTGACCTCCAGCTGTCGGGTTCTGGGTTCAGTTAAACCTCAGGCTGGTTTCTCTCCAGATCCTGATCCTGATGCCTGAACTAAGACTCCAGACCCTGATCCTGATGCCTGTATTAAGACTCCTGATCCAGTTCCTGATGCCTGAACTAAGACTCCAGACCCTGATCCTGATGCCTGAACTAAGACTCCTGATCCAGATCCTGATGCCTGAACTGAGACTCCTGATCCTGATCCCCATGCCTGAACTGAGACTCCAGGTCCTGATCCTAATGCCTGAACTAAGACTCCTGATCCAGATCCTGATGCCTGTATTAAGACTCCAGATCCTGATCCTGATGCCTGAACTGAGACTCCAGATCCAGATCCTGATGCCTGAACTGAGACTCCAGATCCAGATCCTGATCCTACATCCACCCTGAGTCACTTCCTGTGTTTTGGGCTGATCGGATATTAAAAACAAAGTGTTTTGTATTCGAGAAAAGACTGAAATGTGATTGTTTGAACCACTTGTGGAGGAGACTGCATCAGGCCAGATGTTGGTTTGTTTACTGTGAAAACAGCAGCTGAAGCTACGCTGATGTTAGTTCCTCTCCTTTAACATCAGGATGGATATTTGACGCAGCAGAACCAGAGATGTCGTCTTTTTTCATTCCTCACATTCTTTTTTCCTTGTCAAAACCTATCGCCTACATTACCCACAATGCACCTGGAGACCGGTGTGTGTTATGCTAGCGGCTAATGTAGCCCTGGAGCTGCTAGCCTCTTTCTAACTCCGCACCTCCAGATCCTTTTACTTTTCAAACTTGTCGTCTTCAGCCTGACTCAGTGACATCATCAGTGACATCATCAGCTTTACACACCTGTAGTTTATCTTTAACGGAGCTGATGTCACTCCTGGTACTGCAATAAAAAATAAAAAATCCCCAACAGGCCCTGAAAACATTTTTAATCCAACTAACGTGTCTTAAATCTCGTCTAGATTTGATCTGAGGATGATCAGCTGGTATTGATCGGATACCAGAGCTGATACCTTTGTGTGAAGGAACCGTGAGGTCAGAGATGCTGTGGAGCTAAAAGCTGCTCCGCTGAATTACAATATAATGACACTGATGAAGAAACGATTTAATGAGGATCAATCACATCATGGACAATGCCTGATCAGCTGATCAGATATATAACCTCGCTGACTGATTGTTGGATCGTTTTAAACTGTTTTATTGTGCGGCTGCTTTCATTTTTTTAGACATTATTGAAAGTTCTGGTGTTACATCAGCATCAAAACACCTGAATGATTCCCAGTCAGAGTTGAACTGGAACCAGAACCGCTGGAGTAAAATATCTAACTGGAACTGTTGAGTTTAAAAGATTTGTTGTGAAATTATGAAGAAAAATACTAAACAGGAGACGATTTGACTCTAAAACAGATTCATATGAAGGTCACTCTGGAGACAAACACAACCACCTGCTGGACCAGTACAACCAGTACAGGAGCTGCAGGTCTGATACTGGACCAGTACAACCAGTACAGGAGCTGCAGGTCTGATACTGAACCAGTAGAACCAGTACAGGAGCTACAGGTCTGATACTGGACCAGTAGAACCAGTACAAGAGCTGCAGGTCTGATACTGGACCAGTAGAACCAGCACAGGAGCTGCAGGTCTGATACTGGACCAGCAGAACCAGTACAGGAGCTGCAGGTCTGATACTGAACCAGTAGAACCAGTACAGGAGCTGCAGGTCTGATACTGGACCAGTAGAACCAGTACAGGAGCTGCAGGTCTGATACTGGACCAGTAGAACCAGTACAAGAGCTGCAGGTCTGATACTGGACCAGTAGAACCAGCACAGGAGCTGCAGGTCTGATACTGGACCAGCAGAACCAGTACAGGAGCTGCAGGTCTGATACTGAACCAGTAGAACCAGTACAGGAGCTGCAGGTCTGATACTGGACCAGTAAAACCAGTACAGCTGCTGCTGGAGGAGAGAGGTAGGGGATGAGACTGAAGAGGTGGAGGAAGAGGAGGATGAAGAAGAAGAGGACGGTGTCGGGTTAGTGATACAGACGACAGACTTCCTGTTATTTTAACCCTTCGTTCTCTCTCTCTGCTGGTCCAGAGTTCTCGGTGTCGTTCGTCCGTCCGTCCGGGCGCCGCCCCGCTGTGGGCGTGTCCAGCTGGATGTGGGCGGGGCTGTGACGGGGGGGCGTGTCCAGCTGGATGTGGGAGCGGCCTTATAGTTAAGTGTTACCTTTGAGGACGCCCAGACAGCTCTGCAGCAGCTGGAGGTTCCCCTGCAGGTGAGAGGGGGGCGGGGCCAGAGACACGTGGACAGGTGAGTTATGTGACATCAGGACCAGAGGTTGGTCAACATCTGGCTCCAGTTCTAACAATCAATTTATCCACTAATAATGATGTCACTGAGGAACTTTAAGAGGATAAATGTAAATAAATATTTACAGGTCGTCAATAAATCATCAAATGACCTTCAAACTTAAAACATTAAAGCTCCTTTAAAGGTATAAATTAGGGACGGTTTTAAATGTTACATTTGGTAAATTTTAAGTTTTAAAGTTTTAAAATAATTATTTATTTGTCAATTAATTAACTCCTCAGTTTGAACCTTTAATGAAATATTTGGGTCTTTTTAAGATGAAAATTTTAGGGGGTAGCTGTAAAGTTATTTTGTAATATTAACATTATATTGTAAAAACTTTTACCTGAAACCCCTGAATATACTCTAATCTATTAATGTGGTCATTAATTTAATATCTGAGTACTGATTATATCAACATTTTAGACCCTTAACATCAATAACACCTTAAACTGATCAATAATGGATTAATTAATGAATTATAAATTAATAGCTTTTTGAATTTCAGGCTGTTTTAAGGGGTTAATTTTTTAACTCTTTCACATTAATTGATGGATCTCTGGCTGCAATATAAATTTAATTAACATTAATTTAGATTAGTTTGTTTGGTGTTTCCAGGATTAATTAATGATAATTAAATATGTTACGACTGTTAAAACAACAGCGTCTTATTTTATTGTTTACATTTCTACAACATGTTAAACTAAACAGGTTCTGACATTGATTGATTGATTGGTTGATTGGTTGATTGACTGACTAACTGATCTTCTGATCTGACCTGATATGGTCTACTCAGTGTTTCAGTACCTTGGCGTGTTTGAGCTCCAGCTCGGCCAGCTCCACCAGGTTCTTCCTGAACGCCGCCACTCGTCTCGTCTTGAAGTCTATGAGCTCTACTTTCAGAACAGAAACCGCTGTTAGACGCCACATCAGGTCACCCCAAAAAAACTCAGATGGAGTCTGATCAGTTGAACATAAACATCACTTTAACCGTTCAGAGTGCAGCATTATAAAAGCTGCTGTTGAACTTGTAACTATCTGAAACAGGATCAAAGGAAACGTAACAAGGAGTAAAAATAAAGGCGGCAACAGACACTCGGTGGACCGCGGCTGACCTTGCTTGGCGGACTCGGAGATCTTCTCGAACTTGTGGCAGCAGAGCTGCTGGCTGGTCTCGGCCTGCAGGACGTCTCTGTTTTTGGCTCGAGCTTTATCCAGAGCCTTGTTAGCGTTCTCGTAGTCCACCAGAGACCGGCTCCTCCGGTACAGCAGGTCCTGCAGTGGTGACATCATCACATGATGTCATTGTGATGTCAAACCAGAACTTAACATCAAGTCTATTTCTTCCTGCTGACAGAAATACTCACTAGAGCACCAAACTAGTTCCCCACAAACGCACCATTTCCTCCTGTTAGTTTAAAACTACGACGGCCAGCTGGTTTAGGTTTAGTTCAAAAATGAAACGATATATTTGTGAAGTTGTTTTAAAGATTTAAGTCTTCAGAGGAACCAACAAGCTTTGAGCTGAGAACCACAGACTCAGGTAGGGACGTAAGAAAGTATTAAGAGACATTGTTGGTTTGGTTCTGCATGTGTTTAATTAGTTGACCATAATGAAATTAAATAATAACAGCAGACTGATCCTTTAACAGTCAGTAAGCAGTCGTACCTTTGCAGCCTGCGACTCTCTCAGGTAATATTTCAGCAGGTCGGCCAGCTTCAGGTCCTCATCTGCTGCAACTCGAGCTTCAATTTTCTATCAAACAACACAAGACAGAATCAGACCAATCAGCAAAGAGAGAAAACAAACTGAGACCTTTACAAGTCCGACTGTAAACGTCGAATTAAACACGTTGAACATTTCTACAAACAGGTAAAACAAACGTACCCTCGTTTTCTCAAACAGCTCCGACACTTTCAGGAAGAACCTGAAACAGGAAACAGACGGAGGAAGTGATGTCAGCATTGTGACAGAAGAACTGATCAGAATAAACAATAAATAAATCTGTAGGAGTCATTTCCAGTTGATGATCTGCTGTCTTTGCTTGTCATATCTTAAAGGACCAGTGTGTAGAATGTAGTGGCATCTAGAGGAACAGACTCAGCAGAAATGAAATATAATACTGATAAGTGTGTTTAATTAGTGTATAATCACCTGAGAATAAGAATCGTTGTGTTTTTGTTACTTTAGAATGAGCCTTTATATCTACATACTGAGCGGGTCCTCTTCCATGGAGGCCGCCATGTTGCACCACCATGTTTCTACTAGGGCTGCAGTCTGCTGGTCGATTAGTTGGTCGATATGCTCTCGTCCAACTTAATTCTCATTGGTCGAATAATCTCTGTGTTATTTTCATAAGGAGAAAAGTGCTACATCAACAGCTTTCCAGGATTAATCCATTATTTCCTGTGGCGGGAGGGACAGACTAACAAATTACCTGTTTTTGAAATTACCACAACTTTGAACTCGCCCAACCTGATGGAGCCTGCTGGGTCTGACTGTACTCAACGTTTACTGAACGTTTACTGAATCAGTGTTTCTCCGTAATGACACAACGAGAGCCCCCGCCAGGCCAAAAAAATATTCATTCGACAGCGTTTGGGAGTCTCTGAGCAGCGCTGCTCCGGTACGTGAGTCAACCTCTGTCGTTGCCTGGGAAACCACTGGTCGCGCGGCTCCGTAAAGGAGTATGTTTGTGTAGTGAGGGGCAGTTTACTGTGCACTCTGTCCCCCCCCTGCTCTGGCTGCAATCCACACCCACACCACTGGATGCCAGTAAATCCTTCACACTGGTCCTTTAACACGTTGGACTCGTAGTAAAAGGAAAACAAACACATTGAAAACATTACAGCAGCTTCTGTGAAAAACATTTTTTTTACTGTTTAACATTCACAGACTAAACAATTAGTCGAGAAATTAGACGTCCGATTAATCGATAATGAAAAAGTTTGTTGGAAGAAGCGACGACATCTCTCAGCAGCAAACAGTCACAACAAAATCAATAAAGAGGTTTTAATGTTCTTACTTGCAGAGGTCTGTGGAGTCCTGCGTTCCTAATGTGTAGAGAGACGAGGCGATTCTGTTGATGTCGTCTGCAGCGTCTGAACACAAAAACACTCAGAGTTCAATCACACTGTTGGAACAGCTGCTCGATCATGTTATTATTTCAGGTTTGGTCTCGAACATTAAAATACAGCTGCAGTGATTCAGTCTGTCTTCCATCAAGTAGTTTGACTTGTGAGAGACAAATATTATTAAAGAATATCAGTGCAGCAGAGGAGGAGACGTCCTGACTTTTATTCTTCAGTAGGGGTCAGACTCACAACTCTCCTATTGGATCCTACATTTCCCATAAACAGCGACGTCTTATTAACATCATTCTTAACTCAAGTTGTTCATCTTGTGTTTATTAACGTTATAAAAAGGGTTTTATTTTCCATCAAATGATCTTCTAATGGTCAGTATGAACAGGAGGAATGATTACAGCAAGAAACACAGCTTTAATGTTCATTTGATGACTGACTGCTGGTTTAAGACACACTTGAAACATGGTGAACTCGTCCTTTAATAAACACTGAGACTGAGTGATGTATTTCTGATCAGCTGGTGAAACTGAGTCTCAGCTTCTTACTTTTGTGTGAACGGATCATTCTGTCAGATTTGGCCGAAGCGTCTTTCACTCTGTTGTGATATTCTAACAGAAACGTCTTCTCATGTTCAAAGAAATCATCCACGTCCTGAAAAACAAAACAAACAAAGAAAACAGGCTGAAAAACAACAAATATCAGTGAGACGTGACAGAAGACGACAGATATGACGTCATAAAAGTCAAAGTGTTTTTGTGATCAGCACCTTGACTCCAGCCACCAGGACGCCGTCGGCCGACTTCACCACGTTCTTAAAGAAATCCTCCAGCTTCTCCTTCTTGTTCTTCCCTCGTACACTCAGCTGTCAGGCAGGAGAGGTCAAAGGTCACACATGCAACATATTTATCACTTTCTACACAGCACACACACATAAAACTACTGCATTCATGTATGTGTGCGTGTAAAAACAATCTAGTGCAGATGTACAGCAGCTGTAGATGTAATGCATCATATCTGTGTGTTGAGCTACAAAATGATCCTAAAATTAAATGATGATATTTTGTTTATTTTGAACAAAAGGAAGCTTCTGTTCAGGTGACGACGGTCAAACACATCCAGAGTGTTTGAAGAACATCCAGCTTTTGTGTCAACAGCTGATATTTGCTCAGATCTCATGTTCAGTTTGTGGCTGCAGGTTCTGAACTCACAGAAGCAGAACGAGACGTCTCGGAGAAAAACCAACGTGAGTCTCGTTGCTCTGATTAAACCTGAGAAGCATTCAGAGTTACTGTGAGCTTCACCTGGACGCAGGTGTGTCTGTTTGTTTGGAACCTTTTTATCTCATCGTTCCTCCATTCACA
Source organism: Thunnus albacares (assembly GCF_914725855.1). Lineage (NCBI taxonomy): Eukaryota > Metazoa > Chordata > Actinopteri > Scombriformes > Scombridae > Thunnus > Thunnus albacares. Next base: position 29,950,139 of record NC_058120.1, on the reverse strand, counting down.
CTATTTCTCAGGCTATGTCCAGACTAATGCGTTTTCATTTTAAAACAGCGTTTAATCTCCGTCCATACTAACACATATCACATGACTGTTCACATGCCGGTGTAAACAGGAAGCAGATTGTCTACTACAGAAGAAGAACAGAGGTAACAGCTGCTGGCATTGACAACAAGGTCAGAAACGCTTGTAACTGATTATCCATGTTGAATTAACCGGTGGTAGTCAAGGCTGTCATTTGTTTTCTTCCGGGAAGGGGTCACATGACCGAGGTGTGACGAATCAGGGAAGAACACGACGTGACTGATAAGACCCAATCAGGAGGTGGATGTGAGCGTCTGCAGCATCGTTTCCAGAACGATCAGATTCTGTCCGTCCAGACTTATGAGTTTTAAAATGAAAATGTATTAGTGTGGAACTACATGATGGAACCAGTTTGAAGTTGCTGGCAAGATTCTTCTCATATCAGATCAGATCAGTCTAGAAAACAACTCTCATCTCTCTCTTTACTTCTTCAGGTGAGTGCGGGTGAGTGCGGGTGTGTGCGGGTGAGTGCGGGTGAGTGCGGGTGTGTGCGGGTGAGTGCGGGTGAGTGCGGGTGTGTGCGGGTGAGTGCGGGTGAGTGCGGGTGTGTGCGGGTGTCTACAGGTGTCTACAGGTGTGTGCAGATGAGTGCAGATGAGTGCAGATGAGTGCGGGTGAGTGCGGGTGTCTACAGGTGTGTGCGGGTGTCTACAGGTGTCTACAGGTGTCTTCAGGTGTCTACAGGTGTGTGCAGGACGTGTTGTGACTCACGTCCTGGTTGTACTCCAGGAAGACGTGGAAGTTGAGGTCTTTCCTGAGGACAGGATGAGCCGCCACACGGCACAGGAAGACCTCGTGCATGGCGACGGTCTTCTTAAAGATGGCCAGGTACTCTCTGACAGGAAACACACAGTGATGATTCTGTTTGTTGTTACTGAAAATAACAAACAGCTGAGTGTGTTTGTTTGTTTGTTTATTTGTTAGTGTGTGTGTGTGTGTGTGTTGACTCACGCCTCCAGCTCCTGCTTCATCTTGGTGAACTCCTCCTTGGTCATGGATCCTTCTCCCTCCCCGAGCTTCTGCAGCTTCTCTCTGGACGCATCAAAGTCTGGTCTGGGGGGAGCGGGGGGGATCTAAACAACAACAACAACAACAACAGACTCAGAACAGGAAACATCTGCTCTCTCTTTAATTCTACTTAAACTCTTTGTATTGTTGTTTAGATGTTGTGGCTGCATCTCTGCTGTTATTCTCAGTGGTCAAAAGTAACTAAGTACATTTACTTTTGAGGTACTTGTGCTTTCCTTGAGTATTTCACTCCACTACATTTCTAACTGTATATAAAGTAGTGTAAACTAGCTCCACCTCTAGCAGCTACAACAGTAACATGCTGCTCTAACACTGATGCTTCACTATTAATAATCTAATGATGTCATGTTTCCATCGTTTGGATTGACTGTCGCTGTTTTAATGACACGACCGGGTCTCCAGAAGAGCCAGAAGACTAAACCCACTTTTCACATGAAGCCATAAACTGGCTTCATGTGAAAAGTGGTTGCACTGGTTTCCAGTTTACAAAATCCTACTCATGACTTACAAGGTCCTCTACTGCAGGTTATACACTATGGATAAGTAGCTCATACAAAAATGCAAACTATCCCTTTAATACCTCTTATGACACTTTTACAGACTTCTTGTCGGAAAATCAGACTTATATGTTTACATAATACATTCTGTCTGTTTATTTGAATAGTTTTATATGATTTTATGTCTTTATATCTGTGATTGTCTTTTATGTCGTCACTCTGGAAAACACTTAAAAACTGCGATACAATTAAATTATTATTATTATGATGATTTGCAGCTTTCTGATGTTAACAGGATGTTAAATGAACGGAGTGTTTCTCACGATGTATCCTGCGTATTCTTCGTTCTCCACGAACGAGTCGTGCAGCCAGATGAACTCTTCATGCTGTCGAACCACCGAGAACTCGTTCTGCTTGAAGTTTGGGAGCGTGCTCTGTGGAAACAACACGTCAACACGTCACTCTCACTGACAACAGGAACGAGTCTTATCCTGGTTCAAGACTCAGAAACATACATGAGCATTTGTCTTTCTGCACTATTGACACTCAGTCATTATTTAACTGTTTTACAGATGTTGACAAGTCTTTTGAATTTTGAATGAGAAATTTGAGGAACATTGGGCCTTCTGAGGTTTGCTCTTCTCATTAGCATCGTCCACATCCAGTGTCCCAAATTAACTGTTTGACTCACCTGCCGAGATGGTAAATAAAAGAAATGATAAATAATAAATTGTCTTTTTGTGTCACATATACAGCAGCGAGTGACAGTCTAGCAGAGAGCTGTGATGTTGAGTAGCTGATGTTCTGGACAGTAAACAGAGCTGGAGATGCTCCGTCGCCTCAGACGTCTCCCGCTCTGTTTAGATGCATGTAATAAACACGTATGGTCTGTGTGTCTGTATGAGGATGAACATGAGTCATTTCCTCTGAGACATCACACCAGATATTTTATTACATGACTATTTTGGTACAAATATTTACCCACCAGTGAGGCAGACAGCCAGATTTATTCGCCAAACACATCAGACCCTGTCCATGCCCCTAAAATGTCCTTATAAGACGACCTGTTCTGCTCTGTTTGTGGGTGAGTTTCATTCACAAAAAAGCTCCCAAAGAGTAAAAACATATACGCAATGGTCCGGTAACACGTCCCCTGTTCGGCAGATAACAGGCGGCAAGCACTTTTTCAACTGTTGCTATGGTGTTTCTGGGCAGTTGCTATAATGTTTCTGGGCAGTTGCTATGGTGTTGCTGGGCAGTTGCTATGGTGTTTCTGGGCAGTTGCTATGGTGTTTCTGGGCAGTTGCTATGGTGTTGCTGGGCAGTTGCTATGGTGTTTCGGGGAAGTTGCTATGGTGTTTCTGGGCAGTTGCTATGGTGTTTCAGGGCAGTTGCTATGGTGTTTCTGGGCAGTTGCTATAGTGTTGCTGGGCAGTTGCTATAATGTTTCTGGGCAGTTGCTATGGTGTTTCTGGGCAGTTGCTATGGTGTTGCTGGGCAGTTGCTATGGTGTTTCGGGGAAGTTGCTATGGTGTTTCTGGGCAGTTGCTATGGTGTTTCGGGGCAGTTGCTATGGTGTTTCTGGGCAGTTGCTATAGTGTTTCTGGGCAGTTGCTATAGTGTTGCTGGGCAGTTGCTATGGTGTTGCTGGGCAGTTGCTATGGTGTTTCTAGGCAGTTGATATAGTGTTGCTGGGCAGTTGCTATAATGTTTCTGGGCAGTTGCTATGGTGTTTCTGGGCAGTTGCTATGGTGTTGCTGGGCAGTTGCTATGGTGTTTCGGGGAAGTTGCTATGGTGTTTCTGGGCAGTTGCTATGGTGTTTTGGGGCAGTTGCTATGGTGTTTCTGGGCAGCTGCTATAGTGTTTCTGGGCAGTTGCTATAGTGTTGCTGGGCAGTTGCTATGGCGTTTCTGGGCAGTTGCTATGGCGTTTCTGGGCAGTTGCTATGGCGTTTCTGGGCAGTTGCTATAGTGTTGCTGGGCAGTTGCTATGGTGTTTCTGGGCAGTTGCTATGGTGTTTCTGGGCAGTTGCTATAATGTTTCTGGGCAGTTGCTATAGTGTTGCTGGGCAGTTGCTATGGTGTTTCTGGGCAGTTGCTATGGTGTTTCTGGGCAGTTGCTATAGTGTTGCTGGGCAGTTGCTATGGTGTTTCTGGGCAGTTGCTATGGTGTTTCTGGGCAGTTGCTAGATCAGTAACAGGTATTAACAGGTGGATCAATACAGCAGCTGAGGTGCAGTTTTGTCCTGATGATGTAACTGTGATGTCACAGCTGTGGGTGGAGTTTAAAGTCTCCAACAACAAACATCACAGAGGAACAAAACAGAGGAAAAGGTGTTTTCTGTTTCAGGTGTGATGACAACAAAACACAAACACACACACAGTCTCACCTTGGTGTGGACGGTGAACTTGACCTTGTCTCTCTCACTGAGGGCGTCGGAGATGTCGACCTGCAGCGTGGCGTCTGTCTGCAGATCCACGTTCACTGCCCTCGGCTGCAGGACAAAAACCACATATCCCATAATGCACCACAGAAGATGGCTGCCCAACATAAACCAGACACGGTTCTTTCCACCTGCATCAGACCGCAGGACAGTTCCTGTTTCTGAAGAACTTTGAGTCTTGTGGTTTTTTTTAAAGCGAGTTGAAAATTCTGAGTTTTGCTTTTGTATTTTAGTTTTTCTGCCTGTGTTTTTACACATTAAACTCATTTACTTCTCATTGTTTATTAACTATTTTAGTTAATCTGCAACAATTAATCGATTAGTCAATCACAGAAAATTAATTGGCAACTATTTAATAGTAGAATCATTTCAGACATTTTTCAGTTTTTATGCTCCAAATATCTGAATAAACTCAGAAAACTGCAACTCAGTTCTTTAAAATCACAGCTGAAGACTTTTGTTTCATATTTCACCAGAACTGTAACTTTTACTCTCCTGTTTTATGTCTTGTTCTGTTTTAGCTTATTTTTTTATTTTCTATTAAACTCTTTTAAATTGTATTTAAATGTGTCTTTTTATAATGTCTTGATGCCTTTAATGTTTCATGTAAAGCTCATTAAATCACCTTGTTGTTGCCATTTCTGGTTTCAGCTTCTCACATGTGATGATTTGCTGTTTTAATTCCTCATATATGACACGACAACGTGGATTTTCTGGACTATAAAGTCAACAACAGATTGTGAACGCCATATTTTCACTATTTTTCAACATTTTGAAGGCTAAACAATTAAATAATTAATCCATTTTCTCAATTAGTCGTTTCTTTAATCTTCTATATCCACACAGCTGACTGACTCCTACACAGGAAAACACTTTCCTTCATACAGAAATTAACTTGATGTAAACTAATAACACTGCAACAGATCATGGCTGCATGTTCCTGTCTTCACCTGTCAGCAGTCGGTCCTGAAGGGACAAACATCTGTTTCTATTTTCATTATTGATTCATCTGTTGATTATTTTCCTGATTAACTGATTAGTTGTTTGGTCCATAAAATGTCAGAAAATGTTGAAAAATGTTGGATAAATGTTTCCTAAAGACGACGTCCTCAAATGTCTTGTTTTGTCCACAACTCAAAGATCTTCAGTTTACTGTCATAGAGACTAAAGACACCAGAAAATATTCACATTTAACAAGCTGGAATAGGAGACGTTTGGCATTTCTTCTTTAAAAAGGGGCTCAAAACGATTAATCAATCATCAAAACAGTTGGCAATTAATATTCTGTCTATCAACTTTTCGTTTCAGCTCCAGCTGCCACCAGATTTAAAGGACAGGTTGAAAAATCTTGTTAAACCAGCAGTCAGGTGTCCATATGAGCAGTGAAGGTTTTCCTCGCTGTAATCATTCCTCCTGTTCATACTGGATATTAAAAGTCTCTGAAGCTTCATCAGTCTGAGTTAGTCATATCAAGTGGATATCTGACACATTTACAGTCTTTTTAGCATCAAATTCCCTCTTTGTGTTTCCTCGGACAGTGTTTCCCTGTTGAGCTGCAGGTGGAAGTATAGTAACAAAAAGAGGAACTTTGGCACTAAAAAGACTGTAACGTTGAAAGATATCTACTTGATTTGACTCATTTGGACGCTGAAGCTTCATATTAGCTTCAGATAAACTTTGAAATACATTTTTACACAGAAAGAGGACTGTGGATTTTGTCCTCCATCACTTCCATTGTAAGGTCATTATGAAGGGATCTTCTAATGGTCAGTATGAACAGCAGGAATGATTACAGCAAGAAAAACAGCTTTAATGTTCATTTGATGACTGACTGTTGGTTTAACGACACACATGAAAAATGTGAATTCGTCCCTTAAATAACTTTTATGAACACAGGCTGGAAACATGTTTTGATGTTTTCCAGACAAACCAGTAACAGATTAGTTTCACTCGGAGCAGATTCCTCTGAACTTTCCACATCTGACTTTATCTGGACTGAAGCGAATTATTCAATTAACATCAGAGTGCGTGTGTGTGTGTGTGTGTGTGTGTGAGAGAGAGAGAGAGAGAGAGAGAGAGAGAGAGAGAGAGAGAGAGAGAGAGAGAGAGAGAGAGAGAGAGACAGTCATGTGACAGCAGAACAGCTCATTATTGTTGCTAATGAATAGCAGAGCGGCTCGTTAGCCTCTGCTTCACCTGTTGACCAGGTTATCTCGGCCTGCGGAGGCTCTGACGTCAGCAGGGTCAGTGTTTGGACTCTCACCTGGATGAACCAGTTTACCTGCAGCTGTCACACACAGTTAGCTGTTAGCACGGAGCTAATATTAGCACAGACAGCTAAGCTAAGGCTAACTAGCCTCTATAGCTAAGCGGGACAGACACAGACAGACAGGTGAGCTAACAGACAGGTGAGCTGACATACAGGTAAACACACAGACAGGTAGATAGACAGGTAATAAATGTGCACTCACTCCCCGGTCCTCCTCGGAGAGGAAGTCGGGTCCGTCGTCCAGCCCTTCCTGCTGCGGAGACAGAGAGCACAGAGAGCCGTTAGTTCACCGACACACCGGCCGCTCGCTGCCCGTAACACAACAACAACAACACGGCCACCGGAGCCCCGGAGACCCCCCGCGGCTCCCGGTACCGAGCCGCCAACAGAGGAGATAAAACACAGAGAGAGGAGAGAGGAGAGAGGAGAGGAACCCACCATCATGGCTGCGAACGGGTGGAGACAGGAAGCGGCGTGACGTCACGACGGGCAGGCAGATTTCACGAATCAAAACAACCGAAACAAAAGTACCAAAATACTCCAATACGAGTCAAAGTACTAATATAACCATGTACAAATACTCCAATACGAGTAAAAGTACTAATATAACCATGTACAAATACTCCATTGTAAGTCAAAGTACTAATATAACCATGTACAAATACTCCAATATGAGTAAAAGTACTAATATAACCATGTACAAATACTCCATTGTAAGTCAAAGTACTAATACAGCCATGTAAAAATACTCCAATACAAGTCAAAGTACTGCATGAAAAATCCTACTACAGTAAAAGTACATAAGTATTATGAGTTTGAAGTAGTAGAAGTATTGCAGTAAAAGTACATAAGTACTATGAGTTTGAAGTAGTAGAAGTATTGCAGTAATAGTGGTTTGAACTCAACATGTCAGCTCTGAGTTCTGTATAATAATATAAAATGAGGCCATAATTTTATTTTACATTTATTGTTACATATAAGAATATTAAATGGTAATAAATACTGTTCCTAGTGAATTCTACAGAGAGACAAAAATAAGAACCAACATTTTTTTAAGGAATATATATGTGTATATATATATATATATATATATATATATATATATATATATATATATATATACACACACACACACACACACACACACACACACACACACACACACACATATATATGTGTGTGTGTGTGTGTGTGTATACCTCCTCCAACTCTGCAAAACTAAGTTTCAAAACATTCATATATAAGCTGGAAGTGTGGGGCCATAAAGATAAGATTAACATACATAAACTTTAAAGGTGCAATAAATCTACATAAAATAATGTTGCATATTAAATATTTGTATGAATGTATTTGTATAAATATATAAGTAGTAAATATTTATATGGACTGTGTGGCCGCAGTTGAGCTCAGTGACCAGCAGGGGGAGACAAAGCTCTGTGCTGCCTGCAGACAGCATCATGGTGGCAGCAGTCAGCCAGCCAGCCAACCAGTCAGTCAGCAGTCAGTCAGCCAGTCAGTCAGCCAACCAGTCAGTCAGCAGTCAGCCAGTCAGTCAGTCAGTCAGCCAACCAGCCAGTCAGCCAGTCAGCCAGTCAGTCAGTCAGTCAGCCAACCAGCCAGTCAGCCAGTCAGTCAGTCAGTCAGCCAGTCAGTCAGTCAGCCAACCAGCCAGTCAGTCAGTCAGTCAGTCAGTCAGTCAGTCAGTCAGTCAGCCAGTCAGCCAGTCCTTCATCTTAATGAGGCAAAAACAAAAGACACACTTATCAGTTCCTACAAATCTTCCACTTGTTCAACATCAACCATCACACAGATCATTTCAAATGTTTTGAATCTATAGTGAGTCTTTATTTCCTCAGAAAAACAACTTGTTTAATGTTTGTTTGTGGATCAACGATGACTGTTTTATCAAAGTTTTATTGAATCTGTTTTCAGTGGTGGAAGAAGTACACAATGTAAAAATACTCCAAAACAAGTAAAAGTCCTGCATGAAAAATCCTACGACAGTAAAAGTACATAAGTATTATGAGCTTGATGTAGTTAAAGTATTGCAGTAAAAGTACATAAGTATTATGAGCTTGATGTAGTTAAAGTATTGCAGTAAAAGTACATAAGTATTATGAGCTTGATATAGTTAAAGTATTGCAGTAAAAGTACATAAGTATTATGAGCTTGATGTAGTTAAAGTATTGCAGTAAAAGTAGTGGTTTGGTCCCTCTGACTGATATATTATTATATATGACATCATTAGATTATTAATAGTGAAGCATCAGTGTTAGAGCAGCATGTTACTGTTGTAGCTGCTGGAGGTGGAGCTAGTTTACACTACTTTATATACAGTTAGCTAGTTTAGTCCAGTGGTTCCCAACCTAGGGGTCGGGCCCCTCCAAAGGGTCAGCAGATAAATCTGAGGGGTGGTGAGATGATTAATGGGAGAGGAAAGAAGAAAAAACAAAGTTCTGATACACAAATCTGTTTTCAGTTTTTGGACTTTTTCTCTAATCTTTGATTTTTGCTGAAATATTGGATCATTTGAACATTTATTGAAATGAAAGCATGTGAGAAGTTTAGAGGGAAAAATCACTATTTGGTGGAGCTGTTAACAACTCATAGACATGTGAAATGTGACCCCGACTACACACTGCTTTTTGTAAGACGTCAAAAGACAAAAAGGTTGGAAACCACTGGTTTCATCTTTAACAATGTGTTGTATTTTAAAAGCTTGTTATATTATCCATTGTGTCAAATCTTCATCTGAAAAGTAACTAAAGCTGTCAAATAAATGTAGTGGAGTAGAAAGTACAATATTTCCCTCTGAAATGTAGAAAGTAGCATCACATGGAAATACTCAAGTAAAGTACAAGTACCTCAGTACTGTACTTAAATAGTTGAGTAAATGTACTAAGTTTAGAGGATAAATAAAGTCCAGCTGTTTATTACATTCGGATCTTTAGGAAGACTCAGTTTATTCTGGATCCTTCAGGGAAAAAAATGATAGATAGATAGATAGATAGATAGATAGATTGATTGATTGATTGATTGATTGATTGATTGATTGATTGATTGGAACTTCGCTCAGGACTCTGGAGCCTCATGTATCAACTGTGTGACTCTCATTTCCACACATGGAGTCTGATGTTTAACATCTTTTGTCTACATGTAATCTAGTTGAGTCAGTTCTTCATGTGGAACTCTGCTCTGGTTGGATTAAAAGGAAGAAATCAGCTGATTTAATATGGATGTTATAAGTGTGTATAAATGTCGGAGAGAGCAGAAACCTGCTGACGTCATGCAGACAGACTGAGTCTCCTTCTTCTCTCAGTGGAAAAAACCCATCATGGAAAACACTAAAACATCCTGTTAGCTGCTTGAACAAACCTGCGTCCTGTCTGACGTTTAAAGGAGCAGTCTGTCTAACAAACCTGCGTCCTGTCTGACGTTTAAAGGAGCAGTCTGTCTGAAAAACCTGCGTCCTGTCTGACGTTTAAAGGAGCAGTCTGTCTAACAAACCTGCGTCCTGTCTGACGTTTAAAGGAGCAGTCTGTCTAACAAACCTGCGTCCTGTCTGACGTTTAAAGGAGCAGTCTGTCTAACAAACCTGCGTCCTGTCTGACGTTTAAAGGAGCAGTCTGTCTAACAAACCTCCGTCCTGTCTGACGTTTAAAGGAGCAGTCTGTCTAACTCTGTCTGAGTCTAACAACCTGTAAATCCTACATCCAGGTCAGGACATGTTTAGCCTAGCTTAGCACAAAGACTGGATGCAGAGGGAAACTGTTAGCCTATGCAGGCATAATAGGGACTCAGTAAAATAAAAAATATGTTTACCATGTTATGTTATCTCTTGGTATGTATAAATATATATCCCTAAAATATTTTTGGATACTTATCAAAAACATTAAAATATTCTGCTTGCTGTTTTGTTTTGTTTTTTTTCTTTTTCAATTTTTATTTCAAGCGTTAAAAGAAAAAAAAAAAATATATATATATATAAGCAAGAAAAAAAGACCAGTTAACAATTCAAACAAGGCATTCATTAAGGTTAGTTAAAAACTTTTCTAGTCTCACCCCCTTTTTGCTGTTAGCTTGTGGGTCGTATCAGCAAGCAGAGTAATATCATTGACTGTATATATTTTTGGTATTTTGGCGTCACTTCTGCATAGCAACAGGAAGTAGAGATGCGTCGTTCATATTTATATACAGTCAATGAGTAATATCATGATTCTGAGTTATGTGTTTGGTCCTCAGTTGGCTAAAGCAGTTGGTTTGTTTTCAACCTTCAAACAACAGAATCCAGCAGTTAGTGAGCAAACATTTCTTAGCAAGGGAGCTAACATTATCTAGCTGATATATCATCTTGCTAGCTAACAAGCTACCGATGAAAGTAGAAACACAATGAAATTTAAAAAAATAGACATTTCAAGTTCTGTTATCTCTTGGTATATGTAAATATACTGTGTATGTCAAAAAGCATTTTGGGTAGTTATTTATCAAAATCCCTCTTTTCCTATAAATCATTAAAGTATTTTTTGCTGACTCATTTTGTTAGCTGTTAGCATGTGGGTCGTATTAGCTAGCAGAGTGATATCACAGATCTGAGTTGTGTGTTTGGATCTCAGTTGGCTAATAATCAACAATCCATCCTGTAGCCAGCTGGGTTTAAACTGCAGATATTTTAATTTAATTAATGTATATGTCATGCACTCCTTAAAATGTATTTAATTTGTTAATTGTTCATTTTAAATAATATTAGGGTGTTTTAAATTTGTTTAGTTTTGGTCTTAAAATTAATTAATTAAGGATCCTGGTTATCAACCATTTTTGTTTTCAGGGGTAAATAAGGGGATAATTAGTGGTATTTTAAGGGATTCTTCTCCGTACTGGAACTGCTACGTCTACACTTGTCCAATAAACAGGATACATGTAAATCAGACAAACCTGAAAGCTAGCAAACTAATACGTAAGATACATAACATTTCCTTTGCTAAGAAATCTTTGCTCATTAGCTTGTTTGGGGCTTGATGATTTAACTATCTTTGAGCAGCGATAATATAATAACATTAGCTTGCTAGCTAATGTTAGCATGGCCTATTTCTATTGTTGATAATAGGCAGACTACCATGCTTTCCAGTCCCACCAGGATCTGGTTTTTATGATTATGGCTCAAAATGACTGAATTGACAACCTAATTTATCTTTCAAATTTTTGACTGAGCTAAGCTAGCAGTTTCCCTCTGGCTTCAGTCTTTGTGCTAAGCTAGGCTAGCACAGTTTTCAAATCAGTTTTTCTGCATCTTTTTTTCACTGTTAATTTACCAGGAACTGGTTGTTGTGGTTTAACTTGCACCTCTGACTTACCTGTATTTATTATCTATCAGCTGTTTAGTGAACTCTGCTCTTTCTGATGACCTGTACGGAAGCCCATTAAGGCCAGGCAGAGAAAAAAATTGTGTTGTTAGGAATGATAAAAAAAAAAACCCTCATAAAATAAAAAAAGACACTACTTACTCAATACTAAGTAGAGCTGCAACAATTAATTGATTAGTTGCCAACTATTAAATTAATTACCAACTATTTTGATAACCAATTAATTAAATTATTAATTCAGAAAAAAACTGTCAAAATTCTGATTCCAGCTTCTTCAATGTAAATATTTTCTGGTTTCTTTAGTCTCTATGACAGTAAACTGAATATCTTCGGGTTGTGGACAAAACAAGACATTTGAGGACGTCATCTTGGGCTTTGCTGATCCACATTTTCTGACATTTTATGGACCAAAACACTAATTGATTAATTGAGAAAATAATGAACAGATGAATCTATACAAAAATAATTGTTAGTTGCAGCCCTAATACTAGAGGGCTGCTATTTGATTCAACTAACATAATTTTGACTTGCTATTTTTTATTTTGAAAATCCATTTTATTTAGTATGTCATAGTTTTGACTTTATATGTACATTTTTTAACTTACCATCTCATAATTTTGAGTTATCACCACCTTTTCTTTTTTTTCCTGACATTTTGTCAGTTTTTGTGTTTTCCTTGCGGATATGGGCCTCCATACATCGTCTACAGTTTGTGTTTGTCTGTAGATGGTCTGTTGTGTTGTTAATCGTCTCTCTGCAGCTGGTCTGTTGTTGAGCCGAGCTCTCAGTCGGCTTCTCGTCTCTCCGTCCAGTTTTGCCTTTTGTGGACGGCGATGACAAGACGCAGAAGCATGTGTGGTCCAGAAATAGCAGCAGGAGGATCAGATTCTCCAGAGCTGATCAGCATGTCAGCAGCTTCTGTCTGTTTCGCACTTTTATACTTTATACCACTGGTTTTAATGCTGAGTACAGCTGAACCGCGCAGCAGGCGGACAGCTGGGACACTCTGACTTTAACATGAGCAGGAAACATAAACCTGGTTCTGGTTTCTGCTGAAGCTGAGTCAGACTGAACTCACTGGCTGCTTTTACACTTTCAGACCTTTTAAGGTCAGGAATTTACAGCTTTCATTCATTCAGATCCTGAAGCTGCTCGCCTCAGACAGGAAGTCAGGACTCAGATCTGTTAGACCGGTCTAAAGTTAGTCCAGGTTTGGTTTGATCTCAGACTAGTTTACTATGTATAAAGACAGCTGAACAAATCTGGGGCTCATTTTGGGTCTAAAAAGTGACCCAGTGTAACTCTGATCTGAGAGCTGTTGCTATGGAAACCACTGATGCTGCTGATGGAGGTGGAAGGAGAAAACCAGATGCGACTGTTTTCAAGGGTGTTTCATGGTTTTTCTGTCTCTCATGTAGGATTGAACTCTTAGAAATGTCCCTTGTTTCTCTTTAAGTAGCTTTTATGTTGTTAACATCACCTTCCTCCTCCTCCTCCTCCTCTCTATATATTGCGCATCATGTTGTTGCAGCTCTGATGTTTTCACTGAGTGAAATATTCAAACCAATGACTCCATGTTTCTTTATGTCTGTATTAGTTCATAAAAAGCAAATATATCAACACATCTGCTGCTTTATCTTCAACATATTTACACTGAAGTCACTCTGACAGATTTGGGATCTTTAGTTTAAAATTCTGTGACTTAATTGAACTAATAGCGTTTGTACATCTTTGGTTTGAACCGTCGTCAGTGAGCTGGAGGGTAAATATACACAGAACAATAAGAGTCTTCAACCAAATATAACTTTGATTTGTGTTGAGCTGCTAATTTACTTTATTCCATAATTCTGTTTGTAAAACCTCAACAAACAAAAGACACCAGGAAACGTTTCAGAAATACTGTCAACAAGCTGTCAGATGATTTGTATTTATGTATATTTAATGTTTATTTTACAGTTTATACTGCTGTTACTGAGGTTCTACTGAAGTCACACTGGTTCTAATGTGGTTCTACTGAGGTCATACTGGTTTTATGGGGTTCTACCAAGATTATACTGTCATACTAGTTTCACAATGGATTTTTTGAGGTTCTACTGGAGTCATACTTGTTCTACTGGGGCTCTACTGAGGTTAAACTGGAGTCATTATGATTCTGATTAAGTTTAACTGAGCTGATACCAGTTCTAGTCCTGTTAAACAGGTTCCACTGGAGTCAAGCTGGTTCTGCAGGTGTTCCACTGGAGCTCCTCTAAGGTCAAACTGGTACCAATGAGCTTGACTGGAGTTGCACTGGGGTCAAGCTGGTTCAACATGTTCACACAGGTTCTACTGTGGTCCTGCTGGTTCTAATGAGGTTCCACATGTGTAACATGGGTCCTACTGAGGTTCTACTGAGGTCATGATGACCGCACTGGTTCAGTGTTCAGAACGTTTTCACTCAGAGGTCGTTTAAACCTGACTGGTGTTGAAGGGTCACTGCAGGTCAAAGATGACTCACAGACAGGAAGTAGAACATGAGTGACACCTGTTCCTGAGCGTCTCAGGTGGACACCAGGTGAACGACCTGCGGGTGAAAGCGCTCTGTGATTGGTGGAAGCAGAGACGAGGCAGTGAGGCGTCAGATCTGCCACAGGCTTTTATTGCAAAGTGGCTTCCTGTGATCTCAGAAACAACGTTCCACTTTAAGGCTCCAGATGTCGTCGTGTTGTTGTTGTTGTTGTTGTTGTGGGGTCGTCTCTCACTGCTGGGGTCAAATCTGCTTCCTGTAGTGTTTCTTTACAAAAAAAAGTGCACTCTAACTAACTCTGGTGTGACGGTTACATTCAAACTGAAAGTAAGGCGACGACCAAACAGCTAGAATGACGGTGAGTCCGACAGGAATGGAAACTGAGGTAAACAAACGTTAGCTTGGTGACATAAATACAGAGAATTTAACGTCAGAATCTTTTCTGTCTCAACCTGTAGTGTTTCAACAAAAAAGTGCTGGGTAGTAATCTTCTTCTTCTGAATGCATAGTCTAACAATGTGTCTGCCTGGTTTGAACATACTGGAGAAGATACAACAATAATAAATAAAAGTCATGTAAAAAGCGTCATGAACCCGTGTGCTGCAGGAGGCGGAGCTTCGCGGCGCGTCGCTCGCCTCCAACACGTGCGGCTGCTTCCTTCACATCGACTTTTTGGCAAAACTCTGGCTGTGAGAGAGAGACAACCTTCCTGTGGGTTTGGTAGTGTGTCGTTTTTTTTTCTGCCAGGTGAACAGAAGTCATGTGGCAACAAACTGGGAGGTGTTTGCATATCATTATGTTAATGAGATCTCCTTCATGTTGGAAAAAAAAGCAAAAAGAACAAAAACAAAAAGAAAAACAAAGAGGCCTAAAGATTCTAACTCCTTCAGGACATGGATACAGACAGAGCAAGCTGCTGGGTGAAGCGGCGGTGTTCAGGTGGGGTCGGGTGCTTCGGTCCAGATGGCACGGCGGTTGGCTTGGCTCCGCTCGGCTCGCTGCGCTGACATCACAGCGGCTTGCCCTCCAGGGACACCACCACGTTCCCGCCCAGCTTCTCGGCCAGCGTGCTGCGGTCCTGGATGTCGTCCAGCCCGTTCACCTGCCACTCGTGTTTGATACCTGAGGAGACACACCTGAGGTCACTGAGGAGCCACACACGCACGCACACATATACACACACACAAATACACACACACACATATATATACACACACACATATGTACACACATATATACACACACAAATACATACACACACACACACACACACACATATATACACATATGTACACATATATACACACACATATATACACACACACAAATACATACACACACACACACACACATATATACACACACACACACATATATACACACACACATATATACACACACAGATGACACACACTGACAGTCCAGCATGGAGCTGCAACTATTAACTATTAACATTCATTATCAATTAATTTGCAGATTATTATCTTGTGATTAATTGTGCAGCTGATAAGGGCTCACTATGACGTCTTCAGTTTGTTTGTTTTGTCTTGAAGAGATTTAATTTACTGTCAAATATGACAAAGAAACAGCAGAATGTCACATTTGAGAAGCTCAAACTATCATTAGATTATTAAAATATCTGAGCAGGTTCAGAGGATCAGATCAACACCTGCCAACAGTCCAACCACTGACCAATCAGATCGCTGGAAACACTGAGTCATCGTTCCTACAGGGTCCTGACTGAGTTTACAACAACAATATGAAGCAATAAAGAACATCAGATTAGATAAAAACAGTTCTGACTCATCAGATGGAGTCGTCCTGTAATATCCAGTATGAAGAGGAGGAAAACCTCTTTACTGTTCTATGGACTATGACTGCTGGTTAACACACTGGGAACACTGGGAACACTGGGAACTGGTCCTTTCAGAGAGAATAGACACAGCAGTCGGTCGTTGTGTCCTGATGCTTCACTACAAAACAGGAATCTGAATAAACACGTTCAGACAAGCTGCGTTTCTTCACCTGAGAGAACCTGAGCTGTGATTGGCTGGATGAAGGACGTTAACTGAGTCAGGTGATTCATGACGGCGGTTATCAGGATCAGCTGTAAACATGATGACAACAACAACCACCTGCATCCTGGTTTCTATCAGGGTTCTCCTGCTAGAACCCACAACATGTTCACCTCACAGAGACACTTCATAGACCTGGATCATGAGCAGGACAGTTAGAGATGATGATGACATCATCATCACCTCCAACGTGACCTCTGACCTCAGCAGGTGACGTGATGACTCACCTGTAAACTTCTTTTTGATGGCATCTTTAGAGCTGGCGTAGATCATCTTACTCTTCAGAGGAGCGCTCTCTGGAGCCCTGCAGGAGAACACAACACCGTCAGACTGCTGAGAACACAGGAGAACACAGCAGGAGAACACAGCAGGAGAACACAGCAGGAGAACACAGCAGGAGAACACAGCAGGAGAACACAGGAGAACACAGCAGGAGAACACAACAGGAGAACACAACACCGTCAGACTGCTGAGAACACAGGAGAACACAGCAGGAGAACACAGCAGGAGAACACAGCAGGAGAACACAGCAGGAGAACACAGGAGGAGAACACAACAGGAGAACACAGCAGGAGAACACAACAGGAGAACACAACAGGAGAACACAGGAGAACACAGCAGGAGAACACAGGAGAACACAGCAGAAGAACACAACACCGTCAGAGTGCTGAGAACACAAGAGAACACAGGAGGAGAACACAGGAGAACACAGCAGGAGAACACAACAGGAGAACACAGCAGGAGAACACAGCAGGAGAACAGAGGAGAACACAACAGGAGAACACAGCAGGAGAACACAGCAGGAGAACACAGGAGAACACAGCAGGAGAACACAGCAGGAGAACACAGCAGGAGAACACGGCATGAGAACACAGTAGGAGAACACAGGAGAACAAAGGACAACACAGGAGAACGCAGGAGAACAGAACAGGAGAACACAGGAGGAGAACAGAGGAGAACAGAACAGGAGAACAGAGGAGAACACGGCAGGAGAACAGAGGAGAACACAGGAGGAGAACACAGGAGGAGAACAGTCGCCACTGATCAATGACCCTGACTCATTGATGACCCCGGTCCGACCCGTACTAGAAGATGAAGACCAGGTCTTCTTCTTCCTCCTCCGTCTTGGACTCGTAGGAGGCGTCCTGATAGATGACCCTGATCACTGATCAATAACTGGCCCCTGTGTGACTCTTACCAGAAGATGAAGACCAGGTCCTCCTTCTTGGACTCCTTGGTCTCGTAGGTGGCGTCGTACAGGCCGTATCTGCAGTCGTTGGGGGGGAGGAGCTTAACGAAGCACGCGTACGGGTCGTCCACGCTCTCGCCGATGTCGCCCACCAGGATCTGCTTCCCCTCCTCCACGATGATCTTCTTCCTGTCCTCGCTCAGGCAGAACAGCACCGCCTTCTTCCTCTTCTTCACCTCGTCCTGGGTCGAACTCTTCCTCACCTTCATGTCGTTAAACACCCTGATGACCTCATCGTTCACTGTCACGCCTGATGCCTGCGGGGGGAGGGGCGGACGCTCGTGATTGGCTCATACAGAGGACGAATCAGCAGTTTGACATGTGAGAAGATTCGGTCTGCTTCAAACATTCATGTCAATCAATCAGTTCACTGGCTACAATTCTGATAATTGATTAATTATTCAGAGTTTGAAGGTTCGTTAGTGAAACATGTGGACAGGTACTGGATGGATTGTTGTGATATTTGGTTCAGAAACCATTAATTAAGAAAAAAGACTTAAACACCAACACTTCCACCAACACGTCCATACTGGGAGAAACGTGTCAGTTAGGTTTAAGTTCATTACTGAGTTTTTCTATTTAAAACTTTTACTTAAGTCTGGGGACCACTGATTCAGAATTCCAGACTTTTCCAGGTTTTCCAGACCCGAGAAGGAAGGCTGGTGTGCTCTGATTGGCTGTTTGAGTGTGTGACTGTAACAGCAGCATGAATCAGCAGGCGTTTATAGACGATGACTCACAGCTGAACTAACATCCGACCTGCAGCTGACAGCGAGCGAGTGAACACACCGCCTCTCCACAAGTCAGTGAACGCACCACAAACGGCAAAACAGTAAACATGACAACAAGAAGTCAGTGAACGCACCACGACAATGAGAAGTCAGTGAACGCACCGCCACAGGAAAGTCAGTGAACGCACCACCAGGGCGGCAGCTAACAATTATTTTAATAGTCAATAAATTTGTATTTATCTGATCAATTGATTATTATTATTATTTTGTCATTAATGTCATATTACAGTCCTGTCTGACAGCAGAGTCTGAGCTGTAACATCGGCGTTTGTGATGATGCAGCTGAAAGTTAACAACCGACAGCTGATCAGCTGATCTCTGAACATCTGGAACATGTCAGGTATGTTGATGACATCAGACGTGTTTCAATAATAAATTACAGAGACTCGTTTCATCGTTACTGAACAAGTTTCAGACTCCAACAAGACACGTTTGAATGTTTTTTTTAGCATTTAGAGTAAAGCTTCATGGACGCTGCGGTGCTGGATCCGCACAGAAACCAACCGCTGGATTCATCCATAAACCTGCTGCGGAGTTTGTTTGAAAGTGTCTAAATCTCAGTTTAACATCACAGCTGGTTCAATATGAAACTTCTACGAGTCTGATGAGGAAACTTGCAGCCTGCAGAACACAAACACTGAATAAACTTTACAGTGAAGGAGGAAACATCTGGCGTCCAGCTGTTACTCAACAATTAACAATGTTCAGTGTTTTCCAACGTTCTATAAACCAAACAATCAGAAACATCATCTGCTTTTTAACAGGTGATTAACATCGTTAGTCGCAGCTGAAGAATATTTACAGATTCATGAAGGAGGAGATGATGTTGTTTTAAAGGAGTTTTAATCAAGTATTGATTAATCAAGTATTTCTAGATGTTTTAAAATATGTCAGGGTCTTTAATTATTTAGATAAACAATTATCAATCTCTAATTATTGTAAACTGTTAGTCGGACAAAACAAAACATTTAAAGACATTTTTCACAGTTTTCTGATGTTTTTTCAACTAAAAGATTAATTAATAAAAAACTAATCACAACAAAGGGGCAGATGAATGAATCAATAAATGATAATTAACGGCAGCTCAGCACAGACAGCTGATCAATGCGTCTGTTTATGGTTTCACAGCTGATAGGTTGATTGAAGGAGCTGCGGATCAATAATCAATATCTGCTGAGATTGAGAACAAAGATGAAGAAAGAAAATGGCCGCCGGCTGACTCAGCTGTTTGTTAATGATCAAACCAAAACTTAATCAGCTGATTCGTTTCACCCATAAGAGTCATGATGACATCATCAAAAGTCCAAAACTGAGTGAAAATCAATCTGCAACTATTATGATACTCGATTAATTGTTATTAATCATTTCAGTTATCTTTTCATGGTTCCAGGCTGTCAAATGTGTGAATTTGCTGCTCTTCAGTTTTACATTAAAGTAAATCAACTATATTGATAATCGATTAAAGCGTTTTGAGTCATTTTTTAAAGAGGAAAAGGTCTAAATTCTCTGATTCAAGCTTCTTATATGTGGATATTTTCTGGTTTCTTTCATATTTTTTGACAGTAAACTGAATATTTTCGGGTTGTTTATATTTTAGGATGCAATGGACATTTTTTGCTGCTTTAACCAAACGATTAACTTAAAAAATAATCAACAGATTAATAGATAATAAAAATTATCATTAGTTGCAAAAAACCCAAAGATTCAGTTTACAATCATAGAAAACAAAGATTTTCCATAAAGACTAAACGCAGCACATTAAAGTCTGAGTGACAGAAAGTCAGAGATTATTAATGTTATAAAAGCTTTAACGTAGAACTGAACTGTTTACAGTGTTAAACTGTTTTTGTCCATTCAGGGTTTTTTGGGCAGGTCTGAAACGTCTCGATGACGTGGAGGAGTGACCAGCATGACTCCGCCTCTATATGAACACCAGAGCGTACTAATGGCTACTATTTTTACACCAGATAGTTTTACCGGGATTCACTTCATTTTATCGGCTGTTACTGGTGATCGGAGCCATTTCCAGTCAACGTTGGTGCTTCAGGAGTTATTTTAAACTCAGCTGACGTGTCGGTTAACGGGTGGAGCCACCAGCAGCTTCAGCACCAGCTGTTCTGCTGGGAGGACGGGTAGAGTCAACGGATGTGGCGCCGGCAGTAACTGACACCGGCCGCCGCCCGCAGCTTCAGCTTCAGTACCGGCTGTGTGGCTGGGAGGTTCTCGGCCGGAGGGAGAACCTTTGCTGGGCAGCACTTCACCAAAAATCACAGCGTTAGAGGCTTTTACTCGAAGGGTGATGCCGCCGTGGACTTTTCAGCAGAAAGGTAACGTTAAGTTCACTGAACATCATTGGAAAAAAAAGACAATTTAACACGATGATTGTTGACAGGACGCTTGTTAACTCGTCGTTTAAGTTACATTTTTACTGAAATAAGTCAATTTACCTACAAAATATGTGCCGAATTTAACACTGGATCCTAAAGTTACTTTATTTTGAAAATATCATCCATGTTGCTGCCTGTTTTAAACTGTGTATTTTATACAGTTCGGTATGAACGTTGTTAGCGGCCGTGCGTTCAGCCACCTCACTGATTCAGAGCCGAGGATGCTGCTTAATTTTCCACCATTTTGAAACCTAATTTTATAAACTTGGTGACTTTTTTTAATCATTCAGATTTGGCTGGTGGTTAAGTACACAGTTTTCTGTGGTGTGACAAACTCAAAACACATTTATTATTATTGTACATGGACTTTAAATCTGGCACTAATATATCAATGTTAAAGTCCAGATGAAACTGTATCTGACTTCCGTATTGAAACAGGACAGACGGGGCGTAATTCATAATATAACTAAACTCTGTGCTGCTAAAAGTTGAAGATTGATTGATGACTGGATGTCATGATATTATTGGTTTAAATTGGTTGGTTCAAGCCTACATAAGCATATGTCATGTTTTACAGGAAGAAAACATGATTGGATTTTGATATAAGAATGACAGTATGACCAGAATGTGATCTAAAAGTGTTAAAAAGACTTTTTTCATTTTATCTTGACTTTAAATTATAAAGTGCCAGTCAACAGTTTGGACACACGTTCTCACTGAAGAGAAGGAAGGTGTGTCCAGACTTCTGACTGCTGCTGTATGCAGCTATTTATATGTGATAACAGTCTGTATACATATCACCAACCCCACAAAACTATTAATCAATTCATCAGGAATATAATCAACAGCTTAATCTATTAATAATGAAAATAATCATTAGTTGCAGCTCAAGACATTTGATTTAATTCTATCGTAGGATCCCACCAAACTACACTAAAAAAAATCATTATTTGGGTTTTGCATTGACAACTTTCTTTAGCATTTCATTCAGATCAATCAATAATGATTAATGCTGTATTCAAGGATTTAAGGACCTTTATTGTCTTTACAGTTTCAAATGTTGCCTATAAAGACATGAAACCGTGTTTCCAGATCTCAGTGAAAAGGAAGCGAAAATGCAAAAAATGTATCAAAACTTTAGAAGAATTTAAGATTAGGTTTGAAAAATATTTTTAAAAAAATCGAGAATATAGTGTGCAAGGTTGAATCGGCACAGGCACTGAAAAAGTGTAGCAGCCTTTATGAACATGGAATAAAAACTATAACTGAGCTGCTATAATTATGATTATTTTATCCTGTTTTCTGTCTTTTCTCAGTGTGGCTTTAATACAGATGTTGCTTCGGTTTATATGTGATTTTTTTAATGAATCATTATTAAAAACATTTACAGTTCATCTGATGTTAAATAATCTAGATTTTACTTGTAGAAACTGAAGGAATAATACTTAGTGTGGTTAGAGGAGCTGCTGGTTACAGTAGCTGGTTAGTATTAATAACTAGTTGCAGTCAGGCCTTCAGACAGACAGACAGGCAGAGAGAGAGAGAGACAGGCAGACAGGCTGCCGAGTCACTGCTGTCTCTCTGTCTGTCTGTCTCTTATAACTAACCCGGACTAAATCCAACAGCTGACACGGGTTAGTTCAGACCGCGCCGCTGGCCTGGTGTTTTCCGGCCAGTCAGCCGGGCCTCAGCCCTCCTGTCCCGGCCGGCTGTGGGCCAGTCAGCCCGGCCTCGGCCCTCCTGTCCCGACCGGTCAGCCCGGCCTCGGCCCTCCTGTACCGGCCGGCAGCGGGCCGGTCAGCCCGGCATCGGCAATGCTGTTCCGGCCGGCTTCGGGCCGGTCAGCCCGGGCTCGGCCCTCCCGTTCCGGCGGGCTGCTGGCCGATCAGGCCGGCCGCGGCCCTCCTGTTCCGGCCGGCTGCAGGCCAGTCAGCCTGGCCTCGGCCCTCCTGTTCCGGCCGGCTGCTGGCCGGTCAGCCGGAATAAGATGGCCGCCCCGGGCCACACGGCCTGGAGCGCAGGCCCGGCCCGGCCCGGCACACGGACCGTTACATGAAAAGAAAAAACGAAAAAACTCCATTAACGTAACGGGAGTGAACCCTGGTACCGGGAGATGCGTCTGTATGACGTACAGACCGAATAACCGTCGGTGTCGGCATGCGGAGCTGCTAAAACTAACGGGAGCGGCAGCCATGCTAGCTAACATCACGCTAACGCTACCCGCCGAGCCGAGTAACGGTCCACCGGAGACCCGCAGCACAGGGACTCACATGAGCCGCTGCCTGAGAATCAGGAAGAGCTGTCGGGGAAACTACCGGAGGGGCTTACCATGTTGTCCCGGAGTTTGTCCGCGCTGCTTCGCCGTCAGATCGGGGTTTCTCAGGGGTGAAAGGTAGCGGGGAGTGTGGCCGTCCGACCGGAGGAGGAGGAGGAGGAGAAGGGAGAGAGGGAGGAGGGAGGAGGGAGGGAGAGAGGGGAAGGGGGGTCTGAGAGGGAGGAGGGAGGGAGAGGAGGAGGGAGGGGGGATTTCTCACAGCATATATTATCAGATTGATAGCTTGGTTTCTAACAGAGAGACCGTCTCCCTCCCCCGCTGTACCACTCACAAGCTAATAATCCAATAATCATCTGCTGCTGGTGAAATGTGCAACAAAGCACCTGATAATCTACAGAACCAAACATCTAATATGATCCATAATGTGACCACACACGTCTTCAAAACTGTCCAATAATACAAAGTGTCTAATTTAATTTATATTTCATCTGGTTGTCGCCTACTGATCACTCTCTTATTAATAAATAATCTGATACTGAACATAGTTTTGATATGATTGTTATGTGAAACACGACTTAAACCAAAAGTTTTACTTCCCTTAAATGAAGCTTCCCAGCAGACTATACTAATGTCCATGTAGCTCGAGCAAATAAACAAGGTGGGAGTGTCGCCTGAATATATACAGTAAGTCTATTTTCAAACTTGACACTAAATAACACTTGAGACTCTTATTCTAAATCCATCCAGCCGCCAGCAGACTGTTCAGTCACACTGTGATTCTCTACCAGCCGCTCGGCTCTTATTCACAGCTTTTAGAAGAATTTGGAGAATTTATCTCAATTGATCTGAATGATGCTGGTGATCTAAATAAATCCTTTCTGGTACTTTTGGCTTCTCTCAGTTTCTTCATGAGTCGACTCGTTGCAGCGGTAACAAACTGGATTTGGTTTTATCTAAAGTGAAAGCTGTTTCTGATCTGACTGTCTCTCTGCTGTGTCAGATCATTTTCTCATTAAGTCTGAAGCATCATGGGTCTGTTAATGTCGGCACAGATGTGTTTACTATTCGCCACATTGGTCCGTTTGCTATATCTGCTGTTGGTCAGCAGTTTCCTGATGTCTCGGTTCCTTTCACTGCAGACACAGAAACAGGCTCTGTTGAAAATTTCACCAGTGACTTAAATGTGGCCTCTCTGGTTTCCTGGATTCAGTTTCTCCTTTTACTACCAGAACTAGGCAGTTAAAGAGGTCTGCACCCTGGTTTAATGATTTGCTCTGAAGCAGGCCTGCAGGAGACTTTTTCCTGTCTCGGCAGATTTTGAGACTATCTCTCTTCAAACTGACAAAGCTCAGTTCAGCTTCTAAACCAACAACCTGCCTACTCGACCTTTTACCAGCAAAACTGCCACTGACCTCTGGTTAGTTTATCACTTACTACCAGCATTGTCCCCAGAAGCTTTAAGACTGCTGTTTTAAACCTCTAGTTAAGAAACCTTGAGTCTCTTAATAACTATCAACCAGTCTCTAATCTTCCATTCTTTTCTAGAGTACTAGAGAGAGTTGTGTCTTAACATCTTTCAACTCATATAAAAGAAAATTATATGAACCTTTTTGATCAGCTTTCAGTGCCCGTCACTCCTGAACCTGCTCCAACCAGAGAGGTTAATGATCTTCTTCTCTCTGGGCTTCTCTTTCTGGATCTCAGTGCAGCCTTTCACACCATTGATCACTGTTTACTATTAGACCGACTACATTTTTTATTTGAAAGAACACAGTGTGTCTGCTATGATAATACTAATACTAATAATAATTCCACATTATTTCTTTGAAGCCATGCTTGTAGGGTTCTGTTGAGAGGTAGAAGAAATTTCCCTTTTGTTGATACTGCGTTGCAGGTCTGTCACTGAAAAAATGTAAAAAGTATACTGACTTGAGGGTGTCGTTCTCTCACTACCTTTAGAACTGGATCAAGGTGGGCCCAGATGGGGAGGGTGATATGGAGCAGAAGGTGTGCGGCGCTTGTTCACCAGCGGTGTAGAGCACTCCAGTGTGCAGACTGGCCTGCTGGTGTGAGCCTCCAAAATGCACAGATTGTATTTCTTCGCTGTATTTGCATGAGTAATTTTGCTGTTTCACACATTTATCAGCATGTGGTAAAAAGTCTCCGCATGTCCACCCTGTCATGGAAGGCTCGCTGACAGGGTGGACATTTTTGGCTAATGTTAGCATTTAATGAGCACATGGTGGACCTTCAGTTAGCAACATGATTCCGTTAGCAAGGTGACTGTGTACTGTTTAACAAATATATTTTGAATTTCTGAAAAGTTTTTATATTAATTGATATTTCACTATGACAGAGTGGACATGTGAAGCTTGACAACATCCAACTACACACATAATATGATGAAAATTACGAAATATAAGTGTAAATACTTATTCTGCAACTAACCAGTGTTTCAGCCTCCATTGAAGACAAAGTGGTGGTAGTAATATCACTAAACACATCAGAGGGTTTCTTAAAGGAGCAGTTACCCCATAATGACAGGGACACATGCAAAATGTTCAATATGATTATGAAAATAGAATATACATGATCAAAATGACTCGTTTGATCAAATAACTTGTGTACAATAAAACCATATACATTTTTTTTGATTTAGTATCATTTAACCACTTATTACACTCACTGTAGTTAGCAGAGCAGTGTGTGGGACATGCCAAAATCACGTACATGAAAAAATACAGTATAAAATGAAGGAAACACATTTCAAGAGACTTATCATCATACTGGTATGTGTGTAAATGTTTGGCCATTCATAATAAGACCTCAGAGTTTCATTATTCTGCTACATTTTCATGATGACTGAGTGATTCTGATGAGGACACCAAAGACACTTCATAGTGATATTGACTCACTACAGCCACACTCTCTGATGCTATGCAGATGATACTCAGCTGTATGTGCCTATAAAGGCTGATGATAATAGTCACATTAATAAATTAGAGGCCTGTTTGGCTGCTATGAAAAGTCGGATGTCACTAAATTTCCTGCTTCTAAATTCAGATAAAACTGAGATGTTGGTCATTGGCTCTGATAGACTCAGACACCAGTTTGATCAAGTAAACAGCAACACTCGACAACTGTGTGATTTCACAAAGTGTAGGCGACAAAGCATTACGTTTGATCCCAGCGTCTCCTTTGATAAGCACACTAAACAAATCACCAACACTGCCTTTTTCACTTACAGCATAAAGGAAAAATCCAGTCTTTCCTGTTCATGGCTGATGCAGAGACTAATACATGCATTCAGGTCTGACACATGTTGGTACTAAAAGTCTTCAGATGGTTCAAAATGCTGCAGCTAGAATCTGAACTAAAGCAAGAACATTTGACCGTATTACGTCATTGGTTTCCTCTCCATGTTAGATCAGACTGTGAGCTGCTTCTGCTGACTAATAAAATCCTAAATGGGCTCCATCATACCTGACTGATCTCCTTAAACCTGTTATTCCATCTGGAGCTCTCTGCAGACAGACTGCAGGGCTCCTGTGTGTCTCCACAGTTAAATAGAAGTCAGCAGGTCTTTTCCTTTCAGCCTCGTTCTTATGGAACAACGTCCCTGCTGACGTCAATCAGTCTGTTGAGTCCTTTAAATCTAAACTTAAAACTCACTCACTTACAATTAGTTGCCTTTAATTGAGTCTTTCATGAGCTTGTGCTGCACAGTCGGTTTCTGTCTCAATGAATTTACTGAGCGCTGTCCTGCCAATCAGATTATTGACTGTTGGAGTTGCTCTGATAATCATTGCATCTCTCCAAACTTCTGTTTGTTCTGCAAGCACATCTCCCTGTTTTCTCCTCCTGTCCTCTCTTGTCTCTCAGGCATCTCTTGCTGGACCAGAACCCATCCTGGACCAGAACCCATCCTGGACCTGCTCTGCTTCCCTGGTTCTCCATCCTGCAGGAGTTCAGCCTCATGTCTCTCTCTCTCTCCTGTGTCAATAATGTCTTTTCTTGTCTCTTCTCTGTGTTTGTGATGGTGTGATGTGAGTGTCTGCTGTGTGCATGTGCAGTCTGTCCTTCTGCCAGGTTTCCATGGTGATGGAGGTCACATGACTCAGGTCCTGTTCTGTTCTGGTGGCTTCATCACACCCTTCATATATATTATAAATCCATTATAATGTTGTTGTCCTGTTCCATGTTGTGTTATTCTCTGTACACACATCTATTTCCTGTCTGTCCGTCCTGCAGAGATCTTCCTCTGTTGCTCTTCCTGAAGTTTCTAACATTTTTTTCACATTTCAACATTGTCCACTAATCGGAAGATCGGTGGTTCGATTCCCGGCTCCTCCAGTCTGCATTTCGATGTGTCCTTGGGCAAGGTACTAGATCTCCTCTGATGGGCAGGTTGGGACCTTGCACGGTCGCCCCTGTACCATTCAGCGTATGAATGTGTGTGAACGGGTGAATGTGATTTGTAGTGTAAAAGTGCTTTGAGTGGTCGGAAGACTAGAAAGGCGCTAAACAAGTACAGTCCGTTTACCATTTTTCCCCATTAAAGGTTTTTTTTAGGGAGTTTTTGGTTATTTGAATTAAGGGTCTAAGAACAGAAGACGTACTGCTGAGGACTGTGGATTTTGTCCTCCATCACTTCCATTGTAAGGTCATTATGAAGGGATCTTCTAATGGTCAGTATGAACAGGAGGAATGATTACAGCAAGAAAAACAGCTTTAATGTTCATTTGAGCTCCTGACTGTTGGTTTAAGACTCACTTGATAAACTGTGAACTCGTCCTTTAAAGATCCGTTTTCTTTATCCTTATAAACATCGACTTACATCACTATTAACGACAGTTATTTTCTTCTTGTAGCTTCCTGGTTCACCATCAGGCTGCTTCATTAGTTTCATTTGGAATTTAACCCTCATTTGCATAAAGTTGAAATTTTTCAGCTGTTGCCCCTCGCCGCCGGTCGGTGACGTGTCACCTGGAATCCCACAATGCCTTGCGAAATGATTCACTGGTGTCCCAAATAAAATGAATGTGGGTGAACTTTGTGTTGCATCGTGCTGCGTTCAGACACAAACTCGTAGATACAGTAGTAGATTTTTGTTAATTCCACTCATTAAACAATGCTGAAGATATTAAAGACTTCACACAACTTTAAAAAGCTATAAAAATGAAAATGATATGCTTTACAGAATAACATAACTTAGTTAATTTTAGAATAAAAAAAACAATCATATTTCATTTGGAAGTGTTTGAACATGTGAATCATTTGACACGATTGTACAAAGCATATCATCAGTCGTGACATGTTATATATATATTCTGTAAATGGTAATATGTGTAATCCAGTAGGGCTGAACCATTAACCAACCATTACTCCTCAGTGGTTTTTTAATTGATTTCTGAAGTTTCATTTTTAAAAGTTTGATAAACACAGACTCAGGATCAGAGTTCCCGTCTGATGTCTCTGCATAAACAAGTTGAGATACTGAATTTTTAAATGTGTCCTCATCACTCTGAACCAGTGCTGGAAGCCTGTAGAGTCTGTATCAGTGTTTGTGAGCTTTGATTCTCTGAAATGTGAACATAAAGCGACTCAAGGCAGCAGTCGGTTATAAAAAGTCAATTTATTTTTACATTAGAACAACAACAGACAGGTTAGAGAGCGTCAGGAGGCAGAAGGCGTCTATCAGAGGATCAATCAGTCATAAATAAAGACAACGCAGAGACTTCAACTAAATAAATACGCAGCAGAAGAGGAGGGAAGGAAGGCTGCAGCGGCTCCAGTGTAGTGTCTACAGCCGACCTCCATCAACAAACAAACAAACAAACAAACACTGAGTGACAGAGCTGCTACACTCACACTAACATCTCAGCTGAACGTCAAACAAACAGCCTAAAGCGGGAAATAGTAGTCAAAATACAAAAAACTACGAGTCCAGAGAGGCCACGGCGGCTCACGTCTTTAAAGGAACAGTTCGACGTTTTGGGAATCGCTCTTTATTCTCTTCATCTCAGAGCCTTAAATGTTCAGATGGATATTAAATCTAATGTCTGTGAGCTGGAGTTAAAAGTGTTTATCAGTGAGGCTAGCTGTTTCTCTCCGCTTCCAGTCTTTATGCTAAGCTATGCTAAACTAAGCTAAGCTAAGCTAACTGCATCCTGACAGCCATGAGATTAACATCCATCTGAACATGAGCATCACTCTCACAAAGAGAAATGTTTCCAAAAACATTTCCAGGTCTTCATCATCCTCCAGCTAACAAACTGTTTGAGATCATGAATGAGTTAAACTTAACATGTGATATCTTGTTTGTCCTGAGATCACAACTCTTTGTTTTTAATTAATTATTGTCAATGTTCCTGACAGACACTATAACTGACTATGAATCTGAGATTTAACTGTTTCCTCCAGATATAAAACGCTCGTTGTGTTGATGTTTATCTGTTCAGATCATTAGTTTAGTGAAGCGTTTAATTCCTGTTACAAACCTTCATCTCACAATCTTTAATTTTCTCAGGATAATTTATATTAATTGAGGGCGGGAAAGGGGGCGTGGCCTGGGCATTTAGAGGGAGGGGTCATGTTTGGAGGAGGAGCTGTGTGTTAATTGGTGAACTCGTTAACAGTTTGATACCTTGAGATAAAAGAGAATCAGAGCGAGAACTTTGGAAGTCTGCAGCGGCTGAAATTAAAACGAACTCTTCAGATTTAATTGAAGTGTATTTTCTGTTTTGTGCGCATGATGTTTGACAAAATAAACAGTCTGAGAACAAGTCCACATTCAGGAACGTGGTCTCAGACTTTTGGGCCCCACTGTTAATATATATATTTTATTTTGATATTGGAAAAAATTCACTGGGAACAACTAATACAAAATCTACTTTGACAAGTGTGTCAGATCAAATAGAAACAGATGATATGATCAATGAGTTTTAAATGTCTCTAGTGAAGTGAGTAGAAGGGATTAACTCTGTGGGAAAGTTGTTTTTTTCACATTTAAATATTAATTCAATCAATATCCTGTAAAAAACTGAATGTAAAACGGACTTTTCAGTTTCACATCAGCAGAAAATGTTCAGCTTAAACTTGAGAATGAAATTAATAAACAGACTTTCTGCTCAGATTTCTGTCGTTTTTGAAGAAAATTAATTTTGTGACTTTATAGAAACGAGCTAAAAACTCTGGACATAAATGAAGTTTAGAAGTTTAATGTGTTATTTAATGTTCCAGTTGAGGATGCACAGTCTGCTGGTATGAAAATGAAAACAGTCCATTTTTCCCACTTTATTTTAATTTTAGGGCAGCACCAGACTTCCATAGCTACGTGACGATGAGCCTGAACGCCGCGGCCGCTCTGCTTCAGTAAAAAACCAGCGAGCACTGTTAGAAAATATCTTCTCATTCAAATCAAAATCTTTTGTCCCTGAGCAAAACACAAACGGCCTGATTTGATTTTTTCTTAAATTGTCAGTGCAAAGCTGAAGTTGTTTTAGTGGTTTTTGCTTTTTTTTCTGAATGAAGAGAAAACATCAGATGAAAACTGTCTACGTCTCTACGGTCCTACAGCACCACAGGAATGTGTGTCCAACATGTCTGCTGCATGTCCGCCGTCTGTCCACGCAGACGGGAAAACAAATGCCCTGAACGTCAGCAGGTCGGAGGTCAAAGGCGTCAAGACAGACAGGAATTTACTACGTTTTTATGAACTCTCAGTAGCTGCAACATTTTTTTACACAAGTTTTGTTTTTTTTAACGTGTTTAACGAGTTTCTGATCAGGTGATCAGGTGATCAGGTGAGAGGGGCGGAGCTCTATAAACATAATGAAAGATGTAACTGTGTCTCAGGTGAGCTCAGTTGCACCTGAATCTAACTTTAACTGGTTTTATCATTAATTAAATGTTCCTGGTGAACCTTTTTAACATTGAACTTCATGACCTTTGACCCCCGCAGTCCCTTTAAACTCTTCTGATGAAGCGTTTCAGACATTTTGATTGATTCAGACCACTGTGGCTGACAGGTCTACAGGGGTCAGAGGTCACGAAGGAGTAAGTCTATCAGGAGGGAAACGATGGCAGCTTCTACGTCCGGCCCACTTCCAGTCCCTGGACCAATCAGAACACAGCGGAGTGGACGGCGGTGAGGTCAGGGGGTGTGTTTGGTTCAGTGTCGGGAGCGCTTGGCAGGCGGGGCGGCGCCGCGCTCTGACAGGCCGAGTCTGCCGAGCTCCGAGTGGAAGAACTGCTGCAGACGGTGACCGGCCTTCGCCTCGTTAGTGTGACGAGGATTATACTGAAGACAGTTAGAGAACATCAACTCCACGTCCGAGATGTACTCACCTGGAGACACAGACAGACAGACAGACAGACAGACAGATGTGGGGAGAGACAGACAGATGTGGGGAGAGACAGACAGACAGATGTGGGGAGAGACAGACAGATGTGGAGAGAGACAGACAGGAGGATGTAAGTTAGTTGCAGCTCTGGAGGGAAAAACTGACAAAACTGCACTAAATTATTTTCTGATTGTCTTAATAATCATGAAACAATCTATTGATCATCTGGAAACAGTGAAACATGTCGTCACAATATCCGAGAACACAAGGTGACGTCATTTCAGGTTGTCTGGTTTTGTCTGAATATTTTGGGGTTTTCAGTTTACTACAGTGAAAGACAAGCAGAAGATTAAAGATCCACATTTAAGAACCTGAAGCCTGAAAAAAAAAACCTCCAGTAAAGAATCTGATCAGTGTGTTTCCTCACCTGCTGTCTGATATTCACAGTTGTTGACTTTCTCTCTGATGGTGCTGAGAGCGATCGGCTTCTTGATGATGTCATAGTAGTCAGGAACCTGCAGACAGACAGACAGACAGACAGACAGACAGACAGACAGACAGGTGAGTTACAGACAACGCAGCTCCACAAACAGGTGAACATTACCTGTGTGTGTTTATGTTTGAGTACCTGAGTCCTGGACACCAGCTTCATGAAGGGCCAGCTGTCTTCGTGTCTGACGAGCTCCACCGTCAGCTGCTCGCAGGCCGACAGCTCGTGGACGCCGTGGTTCCTCCCTGAGGAGCGGCGGCTGGATGAGGAGGTCGAGGAGGAGGAAGAGGAGGCAGGAGGAAGGACGGGGAGGACGGGTTTGGAGGGTTTAGAAGGGGGGGTCACGTCTGGAGGAGGAGCAGAGGAGAGATGTTACTGATGATGTTTATTAGTGTTTATCAGTAGTAGTTTGTTTACCTGTCGGCGGGTGTTTACAGTCAGTAGTTTGTTTGTTTACCTGTCGGCTAGTGTTTATGGTCAGTAGTTTGTTTGTTTACCTGTCGGCTAGTGTTTATGGTCAGTAGTTTGTTTACCTGTCGGCGGGTGTTTACAGTCAGTAGTTTGTTTGTTTACCTGTCGGCGGGTGTTTACGGTCAGTAGTTTGTTTGTTTACCTGTCGGCGGGTGTTTACGGTCAGTAGTTTGTTTGTTTACCTGTCGGCGGGTGTTTACGGTCAGTAGTTTGTTTGTTTACGGTCAGTAGTTTGTTTGTTTACCTGTCGGCTAGTGTTTATGGTCAGTAGTTTGTTTACCTGTCGGCGGGTGTTTACAGTCAGTAGTTTGTTTGTTTACCTGTCGGCGGGTGTTTACGGTCAGTAGTTTGTTTGTTTACCTGTCGGCGGGTGTTTACGGTCAGTAGTTTGTTTGTTTACCTGTCAGCGGGTGTTTACGGTCAGTAGTTTGTTTGTTTACCTGTCGGCGGGTGTTTACGGTCAGTAGTTTGTTTGTTTACCTGTCGGCGGGTGTTTACGGTCAGTAGTTTGTTTGTTTACCTGTCGGCGGGTGTTTACGGTCAGTAGTTTGTTTGTTTACCTGTCGGCGGGTGTTTACGGTCAGTAGTTTGTTTGTTTACGGTCAGTAGTTTGTTTGTTTACCTGTCGGCTAGTGTTTATGGTCAGTAGTTTGTTTACCTGTCGGCGGGTGTTTACAGTCAGTAGTTTGTTTGTTTACCTGTCGGCGGGTGTTTACGGTCAGTAGTTTGTTTGTTTACCTGTCAGCGGGTGTTTACGGTCAGTAGTTTGTTTGTTTACCTGTCAGCGGGTGTTTACGGTCAGTAGTTTGTTTGTTTACCTGTCGGCGGGTGTTTACGGTCAGTAGTTTGTTTGTTTACGGTCAGTAGTTTGTTTGTTTACGGTCAGTAGTTTGTTTGTTTACGGTCAGTAGTTTGTTTGTTTACCTGTCAGCGGGTGTTTACGGTCAGTAGTTTGTTTGTTTACCTGTCGGCGGCCTCTTGCGGGTCTCGCTCTGACCAGGTGAGGTTCTGGTGTTGCCGTTCGGTGGCAGGATCTCGTGGCTCAGGCGGGCGCTGATCCGACTCCCGGCGCGTGGTGGAGCTTTACTGCCGGACGCCGTGTTGGCCTTGGATGTAGGAGGCGTGGCCTTTTTCCCTGAGGACCTGTGATTGGATGGAATCAGTAAACTGGGTGAACTGGGAACGATGCTTAAAAGACTATATGGACAGTTGTACAACAGATACTGACTTGGAGGCGGACGAGTTTTTCCCCGCTGAAGCAGCGTTGTTCTTGGGCGTGGCCTGTTGACCTTTGGGCGTGACTTGTTGACCTTTGGGCGTGGCCTGTTGACCTTTGGGCGTGGCCTGTTGACTCTTGCCTTTGGGGGGCGGGGCCTGGCTCTTCTTGGCGCTGCAGACAGAGGAAGAGGAGCTGCTGTTTAAGACTGATCTCAGCGCAGCTGGACGAGGTTGAAATATTTCCACACTTACCTCACAACCACTTCTTCCTCCTCCTCCTCCTCAGACTCCTCCTCTTCTTCTGACTCCTCCTCTTCCTCCTCAGACTCTTCCTCCTCCTCTTCCTGTTCGTCATCCTCCTCCTCCTCCTCCTCCTCCTCCTCGTCGATAGAGGAGCGCTGACGGGACGGGACGCGGCTGGATCTCTGTTTGGGTCGACAGTCTGGACAGAACCAGTCCCCCTCTGGAACCGACTGAGACACACAGAGACGGTAAACGTAGCGTTAGCATGTTAGCATGTTAGCATGTTGCTTTACTTTAACATCTAACATGGAGATTTTTCTCTCTGGTGGCTTGTTGCAGTTTGTGGACAAACACCTACAAGACGACGTCACATCTGCAGGAAAACGCATCACAATAACACACGAGAATAACACAAAATAGAACCGCACGTCAAATTCCTCTTTTGAAAGCTTCTGATTGTTAAAGGAGCAGCTTTTTATTTATTTACTGGTCTCTGTTGTTTACCGTGCTGTTGGTACACGTTATCAGGGTTTTACTGAACTTCAGACCTTTTTAACACCACATAGAAGACAATTTCATACTGGTTCAAGCATCATACTGGTGAAGGATCAAACTATGATGGACGAGACTTAGAATAATTTATTATTAGATCACATTTTTTTCAGCTGTATATAACAATAATTCATAATGATATAATTAAATGAATATGACCTGAAAGCAGATAAACAGCAGAAAATGAGTGACTGGATAAATGAATTTAATCAGTTTTCTCTGATCTCTCCTCTTGTCTACAGTGAGTGGAGGAGCTTCCTGAAGCTGCAGCAGTTAAAGTGTTTGCTGTCGACTGAAACTCCAATAAAAAGTATTAAACAGCTTCCTGCAGCAGAATCAACGTCTGACTGTAGTTTATAGATGAAAACGTCTCCCGACAGCCAGAGACGATATCCAACACCGTCCAACACCGTCCAACACCTCAGCTGGATGTGAAGCGAGGACGTGGTGGTCCAGGTGTGTGTGTGTGTGTGTGTGTGTGTGTGTGTGTGTGTGTGTGTGTGTGTGTGTGTGTGTGTGTGTGTGTGCGCGCGTACCTTGAGGCGGGGTCTCAGACAGTGGGTGTGATGTCCTCTGTCACAGCCGTCACACAGCAGCATGTTGTCGGCGTCTCCTTTGCGTCTGCAGATGCGACAGCGAGCGTTGAGGACGGAGCGAGACCAGAGGACGCTGCGCTCCAGACTGGACAGGTGGACAAACACCTGAACACACAAGTGATACACACACACAAGTTAATCACACAATCAGGGATGTGTATCGATTAGAGCTCAAACAGTTGGTCAATTAATCAATTAGTTGATGAAAGGAATATTAATGGACGTCTAATATGATAATCCATTAATTGTTTCAGTTTTTTTTAAGCAAAAATGCAAAAAGATTTGTTGGTTCCAGGTTTTTCATGTGAGAATTGTTATTATGACTCTAATTCTGTGTTCAAACCAAACCAAAGTGAATTTTCTCCTTGTGTTATTCAAACAACTTTGACCGCAGGATGGAGATAAACGTTCATATTTTAATTAGAGTATATGTCTATGAGCCTGCTACAGCTCAGCGATGCCTAAAACCTTCCAGGTGGAATTAATGTTCTGCACGTCAGAGGAAGTGGATGGAAGCAGATCAGAAAACAAGGAGGCTTGTGCAGAACACTGATGATCATCACCAGGACGCTGCTGAGCATGTGTGTGTTTGTCTGACCTGAGACAGACTGGAGCAGGACTGCAGAGACTCCCTCCATCGCTCCAACACCGTCTTTATGACTCGACCGCTGTCACTGCCGTCTGAGACACAAGCAGAGACACACACAGAGACACACACAGAGACACACACAGAGACACACACAGAGACACACACAGAGACACAAACAGAGACACAAACAGAGACACACACAGAGACACAAACAGAGACACAAACAGAGACACAAACAGAGACACAAACAGAGACACACACAGAGACACACACAGAGACACACACAGAGACACACACAGAGACACAAACAGAGACACAAGCAGAGACACACACAGAGACACACACAGAGACACACACAGAGACACACACAGAGACACAAACAGAGACACACACAGAGACACAAACAGAGACACAAGCAGAGACACACACAGAGACACAAACAGAGACACACACAGAGACACACACAGAGACACAAACAGAGACACACACAGAGACACACACAGAGACACACACAGAGACACACACAGAGACACAAGCAGAGACACACACAGAGACACACACAGAGACACAAACAGAGACACACACAGAGACACACACAGAGACACAAACAGAGACACACACAGAGACACACGCAGAGACACACACAGAGACACACACAGAGACACAAGCAGAGACACACACAGAGACACACACAGAGACACAAACAGAGACACACACAGAGACACACGCAGAGACACACACAGAGACACACACAGAGACACAAACAGAGACACACACAGAGACACACACAGAGACACACGCAGAGACACACACAGAGACACACGCAGAGACACACACAGAGACACACACAGAGACACACACAGAGACACACACAGAGACACACACAGAGACACAAACAGAGACACACACAGAGACACACACAGAGACACACACAGAGACACACGCAGAGACACACACAGAGACACACACAGAGACACAAACAGAGACACACACAGAGACACACGCAGAGACACACACAGAGACACACGCAGAGACACA
The DNA here is from genome assembly GCF_914725855.1 of Thunnus albacares. Lineage (NCBI taxonomy): Eukaryota > Metazoa > Chordata > Actinopteri > Scombriformes > Scombridae > Thunnus > Thunnus albacares. The sequence goes on along the minus strand of NC_058120.1, from coordinate 29,913,637 downwards.
CACAGAGACACACACAGAGACACAAGCAGAGACACACACAGAGACACACACAGAGACACACACAGAGACACACACAGAGACACAAACAGAGACACACACAGAGACACACACAGAGACACAAACAGAGACACACACAGAGACACACACAGAGACACACACAGAGACACACACAGAGACACAAACAGAGACACACACAGAGACACAAGCAGAGACACAAACAGAGACACAAACAGAGACACACACAGAGACACACACAGAGACACACACAGAGACACACACAGAGACACAAACAGAGACACACGCAGAGACACACGCAGAGACACACACAGAGACACAAACAGAGACACACGCAGAGACACAAACAGAGACACAAACAGAGACACAAACAGAGACACACACAGAGACACACACAGAGACACACGCAGAGACAGAGACACACAGAGACACACACAGAGACACACGCAGAGACACAAACAGAGACACAAACAGAGACACAAACAGAGACACACACAGAGACACACACAGAGACACACACAGAGACACACACAGAGACACACACAGAGACACACACAGAGACACACACAGAGACACACACAGAGACACACACAGAGACACACACAGAGACACACACAGAGACACACGCAGAGACAGAGACACGCAGTGATCAGAATATGACGAGACAGAAACTCTCAAACTGCTGAATGTTGAACTCTATAGAGAGTCGTACCATCACTGGCCTGGTCCTCATCTTTCTTCTTGTTCTTCTTCATCTTTTGGTCTTTCTTTGAGTCTTCCTCACCTGCAGGAGGAGGAAACAGATGTTATTGATAAAATAATACACAGTCACACTGCACATATAAAACCTCCAGACATGTTTCCATCGTCTCAGCGATCAGAGCTTTTAGTTTCTGTTTTCAGTCAGTTCAGATTCTCCCTCCTACACTTTTCCAGGCTGTTCCAGACTTTTCCAGGCCCCGGAGTGTGAGACTCACCCAGCGGAGCTTTGAGGAAGCGCCTCTCGATGCCTTGCTCAATGTGAACCAGAGCCTGAGCCAGGATTCGTACCGAGCTGCTGACGGCCTGCGGAGTCCCGCTGCCGCTGCTGTAGGCGGCGGCGACGCCGTCGGACTTCAGCTCCTGCAGCCTGAAACACGACGTACAGTTTATAATAAATACACAGGACACATACAGGGGAAGAGGAAGACCAACAGGAAGCAGGATGTTTGTCCAGGAGGGTTAAAAACATACACGACAACTGCGCCCTCTAGCTGCAGTTAGTGTGAACTACGTGGAGTTTTAGATATTTAAACACATTAAACAATAAGTTCAAGTGTCTTTGTCATCTTTATAAATGTATTTGTATTCATTTGATTGAGGAGAAATAAAAACACAGTGAACGCTGCAAACTTTCAAAATGTATTTCAGCTGCAAAAGTCAGTAAAATAAGCAGTTTGAACAAACAGCATCTATTTATTTTATTATCTATTATCTCTGTTCAGGAATCATTTAAACTGACTGTGATGTGTGAAACTACTGGCAGTCAGCAGCATTTTATTTGTTCTCCAGTTCTTCATCAAAACTATTTTGGGTTCAGTTTTCAGATGACAGTTTATAAAACTCTGTTAAACTGGTAACAATAATCAACATGTCACCGTATCTCCATGTAAATGATGTTTCATGACACATATAATCTACTGCACATGTCACTGGTTTACTTTTTTTTTTCATTTATCTGAGACAGTTTGTAAAGTATCTAAAGTATTGGTAAGTTCATATGTTGCTTTCACTCCTGTATATTGATGGTTTCATCTTTAGTCGTCATTCAGGATGTTTCCTGGTGTTGAAACAAGAAGGTTTGTGAACAGAACTCCACATAAAAGCTGAAACTGACGTGAGGCGATCAGCTGATGTTTGTCATCTCATCTGATGAAAGAGTCAAACTACCTGAATACAGATAACAGAAGAAGAACTGGGATCAATAAGAGATGAGTCACCTGATTAAATCAATCAATACTATCTACCTGGAAGCAGCTTCTACCCGTCTCTTTACCTGTCTCATGTCTGTGTCTACGTGTCTCATGTCTGTGTCTACGTGTCTCATGTCTGTGTCCATGTGTCTCATGTCTGTGTCCACCTGTCTCATGTCTGTGTCCACGTGTCTCATGTCTGTGTCTACCTGTCTCTGGCTCTCAGGTGAGCAGAGTCCACCTCCATGGCCTCCACTCGTCCGTTCATCCCTCCGTTCTCTCTGCCGTCAGAACACAGCAGTTCGTAGTTTCCTGCTTCCAACGCTGAGCGCCACACCTGTCGGTCCATCACCTGCCAACAGAAGGAGACAGGTGAGTTCTACCTGAGCTGTGTGGGAGGTCAGCTGCTGCAGCAGGTGTGTGTTTGTACCTTCAGAGTTCCCAGAGTTCCCTGGTGGATGCGGTCCTCGATGTCCAGGAGCAAGTCTCTCAGTCTGACCTCCATCAGAGTCTCAGCTGCAGCGGTGCATTCTGGGACAGATCGCGATGACTCTGGATCATCTGGACAGGAGGACAGGTGTGTGTTCACAGGTGTGTTTGCAAACATCACAGTGATACTCGTGTGTTTACCTGTTTGTTTACAGGTGGTTAAGTGTGTGATACTTGAGTCTGTAGTTACCTTTGTGTGTTCACCCTGAACTATTTATTTACCTGTGTGTGTGTGTGTGTGTGTGTATGTGTGTGTGTGTACCTGTGTGTGTGTGTGTGTGTGTGTACCTGAGTGTGTACGTACGTGTGTGTGTGTGTGTGTGTACCTGTGTGTGTGTGTGTGTGTACCTGTGTGTGTGTGTGTGTGTGTGTACCTGTGTGTGTGTGTGTGTGTGTACCTGTGTGTGTGTGTGTGTGTGTGTGTGTGTACCTGTGTGTGTGTACCTGTGTGTGTGTGTACCTGTGTGTGTGTGTGTGTGTGTGTGTGTACCTGTGTGTGTGTGTGTGTATGTGTGTGTGTGTACCTGTGTGTGTGTGTGTGTATGTGTGTGTGTGTGTGTACCTGTGTGTGTGTGTGTACCTGTGTGTGTGTATGTGTGTGTGTGTGTGTGTACCTGTGTGTGTGTGTGTGTGTACCTGTGTGTGTGTATGTGTGTGTGTGTGTGTGTACCTGTGTGTGTGTGTGTGTGTACCTGTGTGTGTGTGTGTGTGTACCTGTGTGTGTGTGTGTGTGTACCTGTGTGTGTGTGTGTGTGTGTGTGTGTACCTGTGTGTGTGTGTGTGTGTACCTGTGTGTGTGTGTGTGTACCTGTGTGTGTGTACCTGTGTGTGTGTGTGTGTGTGTACCTGTGTGTGTGTGTGTGTGTGTGTGTACCTGTGTGTGTGTACCTGTGTGTGTGTGTGTGTGTGTACCTGTGTGTGTGTACCTGTGTGTGTGTGTGTGTGTGTACCTGTGTGTGTGTGTGTGTGTGTGTGTGTACCTGTGTGTGTGTACCTGTGTGTGTGTGTGTGTGTGTACCTGTGTGTGTGTGTGTGTGTGTACCTGTGTGTGTGTGTGTGTGTGTGTGTGTGTACCTGTGTGTGTGTGTGTGTGTGTGTGTACCTGTGTGTGTGTGTGTACCTGTGTGTGTGTGTGTGTGTACCTGTGTGTGTGTACCTGTGTGTGTGTGTGTGTGTGTGTGTACCTGTGTGTGTGTGTGTGTGTACCTGTGTGTGTGTGTACCTGTGTGTGTGTGTGTGTGTGTGTGTGTACCTGTGTGTGTGTGTGTGTGTGTACCTGTGTGTGTGTGTACCTGTGTGTGTGTGTGTGTGTGTACCTGTGTGTGTGTGTACCTGTGTGTGTGTGTACCTGTGTGTGTGTGTACCTGTGTGTGTGTGTGTACCTGTGTGTGTGTGTGTGTGTGTGTGTGTGTGTACCTGTGTGTGTGTGTACCTGTGTGTGTGTGTGTACCTGTGTGTCTGTATTTGTTGCTGTCGCAGCTCTGCAGCAGGTGTTGCAGTCTCTCTCTCTCCTGCAGCAGCGCCTCCTTCAGGCCGCTCTCTCTGTGACCTCGCGGGTTGAGAGCTTCGATCAGCTGATCCACCTCCTCCACTGAGCTGTAGAAGGACCACTGGTTGGGACGGTTGACTGGCGGGCCGCAGGTGTGGAGGGGGGCGGGGCTAGAGCCGACACTATCCAGAAAAGAAAACGAGGACGTTTCAGTCATCGTCAGAAAACTCTCTGAACACTGAAGCTCTTCTTTACCTGAACTCTGAGTGACCTACCTTCCCTCAGCTGGCTCCTCCTTGACACCCTCCTCATCCTCCATCTTGGTTGTGGCGTCCTGGGCGGGCTTTGGGTGCGGCTGCAGCATGTCCTCCGTCAGGCCGAAGCCGTCGTCCTCTACAAACAGCGCGGAGGCGGACGGGAGGAGCCAGTAGCGGCGGTACAGCCGGTCTCTGCCCAGAGGCAGCAGGCAGGTGCAGGCCGCCGCCTTCTGGATCCGTTCCTGCAGCTCTCGAACCTGCGAGACCATCAGATCACTGATTCTAACGTGACTGGTTTGTTTTGTGTTAAAGGACAGATTCACTGTTTTTTTAAGCAGTGAAAGAGGTTTTCCTCGCTGTAATCATTCCTCCTGTTCATACTAGATATTAAAACATCCTTCAAATGTGCTTCAATGCTTTTAAAAGTCTGTGTGAAGCTTCTCTTCAGCTTCAGCAGTCTGAGTCATATCAGTGGATATCTGACACATTTACAGTCTTTGTGTTTCCCTGTTGAGCTGCAGGTGGAAGTATAGTAACAAAAAGACTTGTTGGCACTAAAAAGACTGTAACGTTGAAAGATATCTACTTGATTTGACTCATGTGGACGCTGAAGCTTCATATTAGCTTCAGATAAACTTTAAATACATTTTTGCACAGAAGGAGGACTGTGGATTTTGTACCTACAAAGTTTGGTGACGTTAGGAACAAAACTTGTTGAGACATTAATGCTGAATGCTTCCCAGATGTGTTCTATAAAAATGAAATAATATTAAGGGGCTGAAAAAATATGAAAAGAGGATTTGAACAGAGATTTTTTTCATGATACAGACGAGTTTTGACCAAAATCTGAGAAGGTCCTGAAAACGTCCTTTAAATCAAACTAAACAGTACAGTTTGTATTTTCATCCCAGTGGTGACAGAACAGATTATATTTAAATAAATGTTAGTTTATTATGAAGGTTTATATAGTCAGATTACATCCACACTAAACTAGTTCTATGTGTAAATGCTTCTTCTTCTTCTTTCTGCCTCCGTTCAGACTAAAACCACAAAAACAAAGATCTGCAGACTGAATAAATATTAAACTGTTTCTACTGAATGATGACGTGTGAAGCTGAGAGGAAACGATGCCGCTGTGTGTTTCTGACCTTCTCCTGCTCTTCCTCCAGCTCCTCTGCAGTCAGGCTGCTGGGGGGGCAGGACGACGACGACGCTTTGGGGTCAGAGGTCGGCTGTTGCGGCTGCTGTTTTTCTTTCTGGTTGCCTTTAAGGTGGAGGAGAGAAGAGAAACTGGTGATTCAGTAGAAAAAAAAGAGGAAGTATAAAAACACTTTCTCGTTACTGTAACCACATCTCTCCAGATTCAGTTTCAGATATTTCTCCTGCTCTTTGGTTTTCAAACTTTCTTCCTCATCGTCCTGTTTGTTTGCTGCAGCTGATAATAACTCAACACTACCTGAATATGAAGCCAGTGTTAAATAACTCTCACACATTCGGCTTATTTTAGGTCTCAGAACAGGAACTCGGATGGTTTGTTGAGTCAACTGCAGACTGATGATGAAATTTGTCAAGATGATCATAATTATGAAGATGGAGCAAGTTTTTATTGAGAAACTGACGTTAACCCTCAATTAACATTTTGAAGATTTAGGTGTAATATTATCTGTTATGTGTTTATTTATCATTAAAACACATGTTGCATTTTGTAAACTGTTTAAAAATAAGATCATATTTTATATATTTAGTGTCTGAAGTGTCTCTAGAAGAAGATATTTGGTAAATGAAGTGTGATGTGCAGGAGAAGAGTTCAGATCAGACGCGCAGTAAACAATCATGTCTTTATTTTTTTTTACCTTTTATCTTCTTCTTGGATGAAGCATTTGGCTCCTCGTCATCCTCAGCGTGTTGTTCAGCAGGAGTCTCACTGCAGACACAAACAACGTTTGAACGTTTCCTGTTTATTCTCCTCGTTTTGTCTCAGTAGCTGTTGTAAAACCTTTAATCAACGACTTTATGAAGTTAAATCATATCTAGAGAGACAGGAGGAGGTGGAGGGATCAGCATCAACATACTGGACTTCCAACATTCTCCCAGTTATCTACTGGGAACCAGATTCCTATCAGAGCTGGAACATCCTCAGTAAACCACTAAACCAAAAGCCTGAAGTCCCAGTTCAGGTCACTTTAAACATCAACAGACGCTCACTTTGTTACCTGCTGTGTCTACTGGGATATTCCCACCTTCACCAGTAGACTCTGCAGTGGTTCAGTGTCTGAGGGATCTTTTTCAAAACAATCACTTTTCTTTTGAGCACATAGTTAGAAAACATGACTTGACTAAATCTCATTTCTTCAAGTGTTTACAAGTGCATAGTCTAGTCAAAAAGCACTTTGTTTCCTTCCCATCACTCCCAGTAGGAGGTCAGATCTTTGGATTGGGATCCTCTTGAATGTGATATCTAGACTGGACGGTGCCATTCAAAGGATGGCGTCTCCTCCTCTGAGTCATCTCAGAGAACAACGGAGGAAATACTAAATGTTGAGCCTATCACATGTTCTGGATTTGTCCAAATCTGGTTCCAGTCTGGGCCGCTATCTTAAAGACCTTTTCATACATCTGTGAGAAAGAAATACAACCAGACCCGACGATTATATATATTATTATATAATATCTGGGGCTCCTACAGACGTCTCAGTGTCAGTGTCTCATCCTCACCACCAGCATGAAGGTTAATACTGAACAGCCACCATCACATTCCCAGTAGACAGAGTGTTATAGCACATTAACAGCAAGAGAAGCTTTAATTCTCTACAAGAGGTTTTACTTGGAACATGAATTAGTCTGTAAACAGCAGATGTAGGCGGGTTTAACATCCCTGCGCTGGCTGGATGAATGCATACTGAGCATGCTCACTAGAAACTCTCCTTAGCCGAGCAGCTAATTCCAGTTAGCGCTCTGCTAACTTGAAGGGGAATAAAATAATTGAATGCGGCTCTTCTAGACTTTCCAACTGTTTCAGACTGAATGGATGAAATTCTGATAGTGAGACGAGTCTTTTCACTGAGGTCATGTGACGCTCAAAACTATTTATCCACTGTTTTACAGCCACAACAGTAGCGACGGCGTCGGCTACAGCGAAGCCTGTGATGTCAGCACGTCAGTGTTTTTGTAATTACTCTCACTGCCAGCAGAGGGAGACAAAAGTCCCGCAGAGCTGTAAGTCAAATGAAATGATTTTCTTAATTAGTTTGAACTCGTTACACTTCGACTGCTGACATTTACTCCGTATCTGACCCGCAGGAAGTAAAACAGACAGCGACTGAATGCTCGCGGCTCCGTCACTCTTCTTCTACCTGTTTGTTTGGAGTCTTCCCTTCACTTCCTGTTCCTTCAGTTTCTCCTCCTGTTCCTTCAGTTTCTCCTCCTTCTCCTTCAGCCTCTGCTCCTGCTCCCGCAGCCGCTCCTCTTTACGAAGACGAACCCTGAAAGAGAGAAGAGGAGGAGGAAGAGGAGGAGGAAGAGGAGGAGCACAACACATCAGGATTTAAGTTCAAATGTGTTTTATTCTTGTTGCATAAACCTAAATGTGTTTAAACCTCAGTATGTGTTACAACTTATGTCTACGCTGCCTGTGTTTACATTCACACACACATGTGTAAAGCATGATGGTATGCATTCTTGTGTTTACCTCTGTGTTGTGTATGTTGTGTGTACCTGTGTTGTGTGTGTACCTGTGTTGTGTATGTTGTGTGTGTTGTGTGTGTACCTGTGTTGTGTATGTTGTGTGTGTACCTGTGTTGTGTATGGTGTGTGTACCTGTGTTGTGTATGTTGTGTGTGTACCTGTGTTGTGTATGGTGTGTGTACCTGTGTTGTGTATGTTGTGTATGTTGTGTGTGTACCTGTGTTGTGTATGTTGTGTATGTTGTGTGTGTACCTGTGTTGTGTATGTTGTGTATGTTGTGTGTGTTGTGTGTGTATCTGTGTTGTGTATGTTGTGTATGTTGTGTGTGTTGTGTGTGTACCTGTGTTGTGTATGGTGTGTGTACCTGTGTTGTGTATGTACCTGTGTTGTGTATGTTGTGTATGTTGTGTGTGTACCTGTGTTGTGTATGTTGTGTATGTTGTGTGTGTACCTGTGTTGTGTATGTTGTGTGTGTTGTGTGTGTACCTGTGTTGTGTATGTTGTGTGTGTTGTGTGTGTACCTGTGTTGTGTATGTTGTGTGTGTACCTGTGTTGTGTATGTTGTGTGTGTACCTGTGTTGTGTATGTTGTGTGTGTACCTGTGTTGTGTATGTTGTGTGTGTACCTGTGTTGTGTATGTTGTGTGTGTACCTGTGTGCGGCCTCCTCTCTCTCGCGGCGGTGTTGTTCGGCTCTGATCTCTCTCAGTTCCTGTTTGGCGCCTCTCTGCTCCTCCACACAGTCTTCAATCAGATCTCTGCTGGACGCCAACGTCAGCAGCTTCCCCACCAGAGCCTGCAGGATCCGCAGCTTCTCTCCTACACAGACACACAATAACCGATCAATAACCGATCAATACCTAGCAATACACATCAATGGCTAGCTCCTCTCATACACATCTAAATCAATCAATACTGATACACCCTGACCTCCTCAGAGTGCGACTTGTTGACAAAACATTTGACTATTAATAACTTGATTGATGTCAATCAATGACATTTCAGCTGCTATCTGATTGGTCGGTTGCTGACCTGGCATCAGGTCGTATACCGACGTGCACGACAGCCTCTTCAGCAGCACCGGCTCAGCCAATCGCAGCTCCACACACGGGTCGTCCATCAAAGTGAAGCCGCCCTGCTTCTGGTAGCGGAACTTGGCGTTGCCGTGGTTACAGTCGGCGCCAGACGCCAGGATGTAGAGACGCAGGATTTCTGACAGCGTGCAGCTGTCCAGGTCCAACTGCTTCAGACTGCTGCCCTGATGCAGCTGAGGCCAAGCAGCAGCCAATGAGGCGACAGCGCTGAGCGCCGACTGAGTGGGATCAGAGTCATCGTCCAGAGCCTCCGACAGGTCTGCACACACACACGCACACACACACACAAAAACACGCACGCACACACATACACAAACACACATGCACACACACACACACACACACACACAAACAAACGAACACACGCACACACATACAGACTATTAGAGGAGGTGTATCAGTTTCAGGTGTGTGAGCTGGTCTTTCTATCTTTGTGAGAACCAATATCAGTTTGACACCATGGTAACGAATAGTAGGGGTCGGGTATTTAGTCGTGATGGTTTAGGGTTTAGTTGGGGTCGGGTATTTAGTCGTGATGGTTTAGGGTTTAGTAGGGGTCAGGTATTTAGTCGTGATGGTTTAGGGTTTAGTTGGGGTCGGGTATTTAGTCGTGATGGTTTAGGTTTAGTTGGGGTCGGGTATTTAGTCGTGATGGTTTAGGGTTTAGTTGGGGTCGGGTATTTAGTCGTGATGGTTTAGGGTTTAGTAGGGGTCAGGTATTTAGTCGTGATGGTTTAGGTTTAGTTGGGGTCGGGTATTTAGTCGTGATGGTTTAGGTTTAGTTGGGGTCGGGTATTTAGTCGTGATGGTTTAGGGTTTAGTCGGGGTCGGGTATTTAGTCGTGATGGTTTAGGGTTTAGTTGGGGTCGGGTATTTGGTCGTGATGGTTTAGGGTTTAGTCGGGGTCGGGTATTTAGTCGTGATGGTTTAGGGTTTAGTTGGGGTCGGGTATTTAGTCGTGATGGTTTAGGGTTTAGTCGGGGTCGGGTATTTAGTCGTGATGGTTTAGGGTTTAGTTGGGGTCGGGTATTTGGTCGTGATGGTTTAGGGTTTAGTCGGGGTCGGGTATTTAGTCGTGATGGTTCAGGGTTTAGTCGGGGTCGGGTATTTAGTCGTGATGGTTTAGGTTTAGTAGGGGTCGGGTATTTAGTCGTGATGGTTTAGGGTTTAGTTGGGGTCGGGTATTTAGTCGTGATGGTTTAGGGTTTAGTTGGGGTCGGGTATTTAGTCGTGATGGTTTAGGGTTTAGTCGGGGTCGGGTATTTGGTCGTGATGGTTTAGGGTTTAGTCGGGGTCGGGTATTTAGTCGTGATGGTTTAGGGTTTAGTTGGGGTCGGGTATTTAGTCGTGATGGTTTAGGGTTTAGTTGGGGTCGGGTATTTAGTCGTGATGGTTTAGGGTTTAGTTGGGGTCGGGTATTTAGTCGTGATGGTTTAGGGTTTAGTTGGGGTCGGGTATTTAGTCGTGATGGTTTAGGGTTTAGTTGGGGTCGGGTATTTAGTCGTGATGGTTTAGGTTTAGTTGGGGTCGGGTATTTGGTCGTGATGGTTTAGGGTTTAGTCGGGGTCGGGTATTTGGTCGTGATGGTTTAGGGTTTAGTCGGGGTCGGGTATTTAGTCGTGATGGTTTAGGGTTTAGTTGGGGTCGGGTATTTAGTCGTGATGGTTTAGGGTTTAGTTGGGGTCGGGTATTTAGTCGTGATGGTTTAGGGTTTAGTAGGGGTCGGGTATTTAGTCGTGATGGTTTAGGTTTAGTTGGGGTCAGGTATTTAGTCGTGATGGTTTAGGTTTAGTTGGGGTCGGGTATTTAGTCGTGATGGTTTAGGTTTAGTTGGGGTCGGGTATTTAGTCGTGATGGTTTAGGGTTTAGTCGGGGTCGGGTATTTAGTCGTGATGGTTTAGGGTTTAGTCGGGGTCGGGTATTTGGTCGTGATGGTTTAGGTTTAGTAGGGGTCGGGTATTTGGTCGTGATGGTTTAGGGTTTAGTCGGGGTCGGGTATTTAGTCGTGATGGTTTAGGGTTTAGTCGGGGTCAGGTATTTAGTCGTGATGGTTTAGGGTTTAGTCGGGGTCGGGTATTTAGTCGTGATGGTTTAGGGTTTAGTCGGGGTCGGGTATTTAGTCGTGATGGTTTAGGTTTAGTAGGGGTCGGGTATTTAGTCGTGATGGTTTAGGGTTTAGTTGGGGTCGGGTATTTAGTCGTGATGGTTTAGGGTTTAGTTGGGGTCGGGTATTTAGTCGTGATGGTTTAGGGTTTAGTTGGGGTCGGGTATTTAGTCGTGATGGTTTAGGGTTTAGTTGGGGTCGGGTATTTAGTCGTGATGGTTTAGGGTTTAGTTGGGGTCGGGTATTTAGTCGTGATGGTTTAGGGTTTAGTTGGGGTCGGGTATTTAGTCGTGATGGTTTAGGGTTTAGTTGGGGTCGGGTATTTAGTCGTGATGGTTTAGGTTTAGTTGGGGTCGGGTATTTAGTCGTGATGGTTTAGGGTTTAGTCGGGGTCGGGTATTTGGTCGTGATGGTTTAGGGTTTAGTCGGGGTCGGGTATTTAGTCGTGGTGGTTTAGGTTCGGAGGTTAGAGAACCTGTCTGACCTTCGGCCTGGTCTTTAGCCACCTCCTCCTGCTCCTCGTCCAGAGCCTGAAAGATGGCCGACAGGAAGAAGAACAGCAGCTCACACAGAGGACCTTCAGGATCAGAACCCACCAGAGCCTCCTCTAGAACCTCTGTGGAGAAGGAGAACATCTGTTAGAACCAACACAACCTGCATCCAGAACCTCTGTAGAGAGGGAGAACCTATTAGAACCAAACAAACAAACGTCAGTGAGAACCTCTGCAGGGAGCGAGAACATTAGAACCAACACAACTTCCAGAACCTCTGTAGAGAGATTACATCTGTTAGAAACATCTGTTGGAACCAACACAACCTCTGTGGAGAGAGAACTTTTTTTTTTTTTATAACCAACTAAACATCCAGAACCTCTGAAAAGAGACAAACCTATCAGAACCAAACACAGAACATCTGATAGAACGTATATACTTATATTTTAAAAAAACTTAAGTACAAAAACACACACACACACACAACAGCTCCAGAAACTGTTAGAAACATTTAGAACATCTGAACCTGCCTAACTTCTAGATCCTAGAACCATTCAACTTCTAGAACCAACCAATAAGAACTTTTTAAATTTATTTTAACCAACCGTGAAACCTCTTTTTGATTCTTTATTAAAACGAACTGAACCTCTAACAGAACCTTTGTAGGAACACAGTGAACCTACAGAACCTCTGATTTAAACTAATGTAACAGTGGAATCCATTTAACCTGAAGAACCTGAAGAACATCTACTGAAATAGAGCAAAGTGCTCTTCCAGAACCTCCGTTAGAACCTCAAAGTCACTGTGGTGAACTACCATTCACAACAGCAAAGTAAATTCCTTGTATGTGCAAACCTACCTGGTAATAAACCTGTAAACATTTCCTGCAAATCAAACTGGTACAGGACCAGTACCAGTACCACGGCACCAGACTGACTCACACTGTGATCAGAACCATGAAAGGAACCAGAGACTGTTAAGAGTTTAAAGAAATGATGTTCTCACCCAGAGAGACTCCGTCGGGGAACTCGTCCTTCAGGTCAAAGACCTCGCCGAAGGCCCGCAGGAACTCCAGAACCATCAGAGCTTCTCCAAAGAGCTCCGCTGGGAGTCGAGTCCTCACTGGTACCGGACTGGGCAGCTCCTGGTAGAACCAACACAAACACACACAGAACCTGGTTCAAAGTCTGGATTTACAGTCTGTTTCTGTCCGGGGAGGAAAGCAGTCAATCAATTAAATATAATCAGATAACGATGTAAACGAACGTTCTGTGTGCGGAATCTGGTTTAAAACACACAGAGGAACTAAAGTTATAAAGAAATTAATATAAATTTCTATGATCAACAGGAAAATACTTGATTTTTATCAATATTTTTGCTGATATTTATTGATTCCTGATCATTTCGGTCCTGTTATCAGTTGACAGGTGGTGGTGCGTTCACTGACCTTCAGGTCTTCACACTCCATATCTTCTCTGGGTTTGTTCCATAGTTTCAGTCGTTCAGCGTATTTCTTCTTCTCCTCCTTCAGCTTCTCTCGTTCCTGTGAATCAGAGTTCAGAAATGTCTCCACGCTGCCACAGTTTCATCTCGTTCATTTTATTTTTGATGTTCACGTGTGACTCACTCTCTCCTTCTCCAGCTTCCTGCGCTCCTTCTCCTCCCTCCTCCTCTGCTTCTCCTCCTCAAACCTCTTCCTCTGCTCCTCCTTCAGCTTCTCCTTGTCTTCCTTCTCCCTCCTCTTGGCCTCCTGCGCCTCCTCCTTCTCCTTCTTCAGTCGAGCTTTATCCTGAGCTGCAGTCGCCATGTCCTCCTTCTGCTGCAGCAGCTTCAGCTTCTCCTCCGCCGCCTTCAGCAGCGACGAGCTCGCCTGAAAACACACCAGATGCTTTAGAAATAATATCAAACCACACAAAAACACCACATTTACATCTGAAGCAACATTTCTCCTCCAGACACAGTTAACTATTTATGCAACTTAGGCAACTGAGGAAATCGCAGCCATCGCTCTCACCTGTCCAGGTGAACCTCGGCCTCCGCCTTTAGAGGCGGGGCTGAAGGGGAAGAGCGGCGGCTCGTCAGGGAAGAACTGAGAGAAGGTCTGTTCAGACAGCTGGTACTTCATCACTGTGGAGGGCTGAGACACAGGAAGTCACATCATCAACACACAGGAAGAGACATCAGCACACACCGTATCGTACCGTGACGTGTTGTGTTCACTGTCATCACGTCGACATAAAAATGCTCTCTGAGGCAGGACGTCAGACCTCAGGTCTCAGGTTCTTCATGTCTTTAGATTGTGCAGCTTTATAACTGATCTGTTTCAGATGCTCAGTGAGATTTTTAGGTTAATGGATTTATTTTAATGGAATTATTGATGATTTTATTTGCTGCTAATGTTTAGTTTATTTAATAAAGGTTATAAATGGAACTCAAGTATTTTCTGTTTTATAGAACTTCATATATAACTGATTCTCATGTTAAGAAAATACATTAAACATTGGACCTGAAATACAGAAGTTACTGTGATCTGCAGGATGCTTTTTATCCAAACAACTGATTACAGAGACAAAATTATTATTATTATTTTAAAAAATCTAATTATTTTCCTTTGCTTCAAATTTACCGCAAAAAGAAACAAAACATCACAAACTGTATCACAATTTTTTTGGAACATTTTTGGCTGCAATAATCACAAAAAACGATATAATAATGTTTATATATATATAATGTAAGAGACTGTATAATAAACTAATCCATGTTATTAAACCTGTTAGGACTGTTAATCCCTGTAGCGACATCAATTCACTCCAGACAAATGAAAACAGTAAATGTCATCAAAAGTAAATATTGTGGGGCATTGTGGGTAATTGTGGGGTAATTGCAGGGCATTGTGGGTAATTGTGGGGCATTGTGGGTAATTGTGGGGCATTGTGGGGTAATGTGGGGCATTGTGGGTAATTGTGGGGCATTGTGGGTAATTGTGGGGCATTGTGGGTAATTGTGGGGCATTGTGGGTAATTGTGGGGCATCGTGGGTAATTGTGGGGCATTGTGGGTAATTGTGGGGCATCGTGGGTAATTGTGGGGTAATGTGGGGCATTGTGGGTAATTGCGGGGCATCGTGGGTAATTGCGGGGCATCGTGGGTAATTGCGGGGCATCGTGGGTAATTGTGGGGCATCGTGAGTAATTGTGGGGCATTGTGGGGCATTGTGGGGTAATGTGGGGCATTGTGGGGCATTGTGGGTAATTGTGGGTAATTGTGGGGCATTGTGGGGTAATGTGGGGCATTGTGGGTAATTGTGGGGCATCGTGGGTAACTGTGGGGCATTGTAGGGTAATGTGGGGCATTGTGGGGCATTGTGGGTAATTGTGGGTAATTGTGGGGCATTGTGGGGTAATGTGGGGCATTGTGGGTAATTGTGGGGCATCGTGGGTAACTGTGGGGCATTGTAGGGTAATGTGGGGCATTGTGGGTAATTGTGGGGCATTGTAGGGTAATGTGGGGCATTGTGGGTAATTGTGGGGTAATGTGGGGCATTGTGGGTAATTGTGGGGTAATGTGGGGCATCGTGGGTAATTGCGGGGCATCGTGGGTAATTGTGGGGCATCGTGGGGCATTGTGGGGCATTGTGGGTAATTGTGGGGCATCGTGGGGCATTGTGGGGCATTGTGGGTAATGTGGGGCATCGTGGGTAATTGCGGGGCATTGTGGGTAATTGTGGGGCATCGTGGGGCATTGTGGGTAATGTGGGGCATTGTGGGGCATTGTGGGGTAATGTGGGGCATTGTGGGGCATTGTGGGGTAATGTGGGGCATTGTGGGGCATTGTGGGTAATTGTGGGGCATTGTGGGTAATTGTGGGGCATTGTGGGTAAATGTGGGGCATTGTGGGTAATTGTGGGGCATTGTGGGTAATTGTGGGGCATTGTGGGTAAATATGGGGCATTGTGGGTAATTGTGGGGCATTGTGGGTAAATGTGGGGCATTGTGGGTAATTGTGGGGCATTGTGGGTAATTGTGGGGCATTGTGGGTAATTGTGGGGCATTGTGGGTAATTGTGGGGCATTGTGGGTAATTGTGGGGCATTGTGGGTAATGTTCTCACCTTGAGTGCGATGGTCCCGTTCTGAGGCTCACAGTGCTGCTTGAAGAGCAGCTTCAGTCTCTCTCTGGACAGAACATTCTTCCTCCGACTGAACAAACAACACAAAACACATTTAATGACATCTGTTAAATCCATGATTCTGGCAGCAACGTTTCTCTGGTGGAAACTGGATGATTCTAATATTTGTCTGTCTGGAGCAGATCTGTCTGATTCTTCAGCTGTGTTTCACTTCACTTCAAGCTCTCAGAGCTGTTTGTACATTAAAGGATAAGTTCACATTTTATTCAAGTCTGTATTCAGACTGAAACTCATATCTATACTGAAACAGTTTTGAGTTGCTGTCCAGTCATCGAGGCCGCCCTCTGATTGGTCTGCAGGGGAAGCTTCTCACCTCATCTGATTGGCTTTGACAGTAAACGGCTCGCTGTGCTCGTCCTTCATCATCCTCACTGTGTACTTAAACACTGACGGACTCAGAGGCTTCTTCTTCTTCCTGCTGAGACACACACACACACACACACACACACACACACACACACACACACACACACACACACACACGTAAGAATCATCTGGAATACCATCACCCGTTGACCTAGCAACATTAGAACCATGTGACCTTTGACCTACTGACCCGTTGACCTGTGCGGTGGGACTCTGGAAGGCGTTGCTCTCATCGTCGCTGTCGCTGATGACGATGGTGTCGCCGTCAGCCGGCTTGGCGTGGCCGTTAGCAGTCGGCGCTCCGTTAGCGCTGGAATGAGGCGAGTGAACCTGCAGGACCTCACACACGAGTCTGACACACACACACACACACACACACACACACACACACACACACACAGCATGACATCACTTCACCTGTTTCTACCTGTACTTTAAGGTGCAGCTGGAATAAAGACCAACTGACGCCATCAGATGAGTCACAGCTTCACTGCACGTCTGATACATTTCATACATTATTATTATATTATTATGATGATGATGATGATGATGATAAGTAGATACTCAGAGAAGCTTTAAGTTGTTCTGTACATGTTTGTAGAACAGCTTCTATTCCTGCGTGTCCACAGCTTCTCAACACATGGAAGATATTATATTTATAATTCTTCTGTTTTGAGGATAACTATGTCTAAGTTTTGGAACTACAATTCCCATAATGCCTTGGAGGATGCAAGCAGGAAGTATTAATGCTGCTCACTGCCTGTTGACTCTACAGTCCACAACGGAACAAAGACAGTCGTGTCGATTCGTTTATTGACAGAAAGTTAATCAGCAAATATTTTGATTTCAGCTTTTTTTTCTGCTTCAGGTTCAAATGAGAGAATTTGTTTCTTTTCTTGGTTTTACATCGAAGAAAATGTAATGTAGAACTGCAATGATTAGTTGATTAATCGATTCGATAAATCAGTGTTTATAAAGCAAACGATTAATCAAGAATATTAATGGACAGATTAGTTTGACAGTTTTACAAATGTTAACGTTACTGTTGTGATTCTACAGATGAGTCATTTCTCCATTAATCAATTAACCGTTTGGTCTCTGAAATGTCAGAAAATGGTGAAAAGACGACGTTTTCAAACGTCTTGTTGAGTTTTTATTCAGTTTACTGTCACAAAGGACCAAAAACAGGCAAAATCTTCACATCTGGAAGCAGAATCAGAGACTTTAATGTTTACTTCTGATTATCAGCTAGTTTGCAGCTCTGAGCTGTTCTGACCAGCGGAGGAAAAGCCCCGCCCCCCTCACTACCTGGCTCCGTTGCGTCCGCTGACGTCCACCGTCTCTCCCGGGAAGAAACGGTCTTTGACGAAGGTGTAGACGTCCTCGCAGAGCTCCGTCAGCCGGCAGCGGCGGCTCAGAGCCGCCAGGTGGAGCAGCGGCTGCACCAACACCGACGGGAAGTTCTGAAGACTCTGCTTCGCCCGCCGCTCGCTCTCCACCGCCTCCAGGTACGTCAGGCCCGCTCGACCCGTCAGAGCGCAGCTCCACACCAGACTGTTACACAGGATGGTTCGCTCGAAGAACTCACTGCAGAGAGAGACGACGAGTTACATCAATGATCAGAACATTCACTGCTTTAACATCCGTCCTGATGATCTTTACAACACCAGAACATCTGCAGAGAAACATTTAGACAACAACTAAACTCAGAACTTTGTCTTCTGTTCCTCAACAAATTAATCAGCTGCACAAAGCTCCTCTTCCTCAAACACAGCTCAAGTTCTTCATCCAGAATAATTCATCTGGATTAAGGAAATTTTACCAAATAGTTTGGCTTTTAATCATCATATAATGATCAATAAAACACAACTTTAGAAACACTTTGTGATCGTCTGAAGGTCTTTCAGGATTAGCTGCAGCCACAGAACACATCAACAGATGTGGAAAGTCTGAAAATTCAGCTATAAAAGCAGAAAATAAACATTCTGCTTTTTGAATGATAATATTGAAATAAATAATAATAATAATAATAATAATAATAGTCTGCTGCCTGATGGAAAAGGTTGTGACTGACAGCAGACAGAAATGATTGATGATCTGGTTTAATTTGTACCAGAACAGAACATTATCAGTATGTTTAAAATAATGGAAACTGACGTACAGTCTGTCACTGATAATAAAATCAAACAGATGAAACGTCGTTTCTGTGTCTTCAGGATTTGAAAGGTCCTGAAGACGTCGAGCTGTTTGAGTCGTGAACTAAACGAACGCTGACGTTGATGTTCAAAACGTCTCAACCCGTTGCTGTAAAATCAGCTCTGAGGAGGCGGAGCAACGCCGACGTAGAGTCCACTGTCAGTCACTTATATAACCAGTCGGCCCAGTATCACCAGTATCACACTATGGTGTGTATATTCAAGCCAACGCCTCCATCTGGCGGCCGTAGTGATTATGACGCCGTTCAGATGGCGTCCACATCAGCAGGATGTTTGATGGTAAAAAGGGAACTTAGCTGCAGGAGACCACTGTAAAAAAAACATAACTACGGTTGTTGTGGTGTTCACTGTTGCCATGACGACGAAGGTCGCCTAACTTTAAGGACATAGTAACTTTAACCCAACCAGACCTGAAGCACGGCGCCGTCATCATCAAACATCATAACTGGTTAACAGTGACGTGTGACGGTTTTATAAAAACACACTCAGACGGATGATGTCGTCCGTCCAGCTGATGGAGACGCCAGATTAGAAAACGCTCCTAACGTACCTGCGTATATGTCTCACGCCCCGCCGAGGCACAGCGCGACGCTGCCACGGTGGAGCAGCAGGTGTATTACAGGCTGGGTTGAGATGGTAGAATGATGACGTCCCGTTAAGTCCCATAATGGACCATCATCTTTGATCATTTTGTGACACTTAGTGTTAGTGCGGGGTGACCCTGCTGCCTTCCAGTGCCGTAGGAAATTAAAAACACATCTACAGCGCAGAGGAAAGACGGCAGCCTGAACGTCCAGACCAACGTCTGAACATCTCAGTGTCTAAACTGCTTCTAACATTAATGTTTTCTTCTCCAACACGCCTCCTTTAATGAGATATTTCACATTCATAATGTAGAAATGGTTTTTTTGAGTCGTATTTGTGATCGTGCATCTTCAGAGTGCGACTGTGTGATGCGTCCGGCGGCGGCGGCAGACTGTGTTTTCTGAAATGATACATTTGTTCTCTCGGTTTTGACTCTCGTAGGATCATTTTCCTCAAAATATGATAATTTTAAGACTCTGACATAATACTTGAACATTTCCCGTCTGGCAACGCTGCTGATTGAGACGATTTTAACTTCAGCAGCAACGACATTTAAGGTTCATTTAATTACTAATTACTTCTGGCTCATTTAAATGTCATTGTGCAGTTTGTCTTGCTCTCATTTTTATTATTATTATTATTATTATTATCATCATCATCATCATCATTCTGCTCTGGCCAGGGGATGTCCGGATGTGTGAAGCAGGACGACTGTTTCTTCACTTATTTGGTTAAGAAACAGCTGCAGTTTGTGAAACAGGATGAAAATCTACTTTATGGAGCAACAGAATATATTTCTTTATCAAGCTGGTTTGAGGATTATTTAGTTGTTTGGTCCATTAAACGTCAGAAAATGGTGAAAAATGTGGATTCATGTTTCCAGGACGACGTTCTTAGATGTCTTGTTTTGTCCAAAAAAATATTCAGTGAAACGGTGAAAAATATCCGTCACAACATCCTGGAGCCCAAAGTGATGTCATCAAATGTCTTATTTAATGACATCATCAAAACTCCAAAATATTGAATTTAAAGTAACATAAGAAAACCAGTAAAACTTCACATTTAAGAGCTTTGAACGAATGAAAAATGACTTAAACGGTTGTTTGATGATCAACATGGTTGCTGATTCATCTTCGATCGATCGATCGATCAACTAATCGATCAACGGCTGCAGCTTGTTTCAGGTTAATGAAGCTGTGCTGATAGTTCAGATAAATGTGATGAATGAGAGAATTCACATCACAGATTCATGAGTTTCCTCTCTGATGTTGAACTTTAGGAGCCAACAGACCAACATGTCCTGAGCTCACTCATCACCTGACCTGGTGAACAGGTGTAAGTGGCCTCTACCTGGCCGTCATCAGGGCAGGTAAACAGGTAAACAGCCAGTCTGAACTCCCAGCAGGCCTGTTTCCACTCAGCTAACGGCTACAACAGTTAGCTTCACTGTTAGCCGCTAACTCACTTTAGCCCAGTTAGCAGCTAACTTAAGCTAACATTACACCTGCCCCAAACTGTCCAGCCCACTTCTAACTCCAGCCAGGTGTTTTTACCTGCCTCCTGCCTGCCGAGGAAGAGTTTCACCTGCTTGTGAGCTGACAAAAGTTTTATTTTCCATTCAGAAATAAAGTTGGCTTTTGTTTATCTCGTCTGGAAGTTTGCCAGCCGACCAACTGTCAGTCAAACTTCACTAACGTCAGTTTCAAGCTGCTCTCAGGTGAAGACAGGTGAGACAGATGAACTGTGAGGCTCTTACTCGTATGTCCTGAAGATTTCGTGTGTGATTTTACAGAGAAACACCTCCTCGTCCGGCCGCAGGTCCGCCGGAGGTTTCTGTCGGATGAAGGCTTTTCTGTGGAGAAGCGGCATCTCGCAGCTCCGCTTCCACCGGCCGCTCGGTCTCTGAAAGGAGGGGAAAAAGGAGGGAAACCGAGTCACAAACAACGATTATCAGACACAAACTCTCACAAAACAAGTCAAAGTCAACAGTCAGACTATAAAGTGACTCCTGGAGTGAGACTAGCGGGCGGCGGACCGAGCAGAAGGAGAGCGGGTCTTTTGTTAATCTGCCCACATGGAAATGTGCTCCTCAGTGTCTGAACAGCAACACTCACACACAGCGAACCGAACCTCGCAGCCCGCACAGACTCTACTCAGGCTCAGTAGAACTCAGTAGAAGCAGCTTTCTGACGGTTCTTTACCGAGTTGTGTAACGATGAACAGATAATCCGCGGTACAAAGTGAAGAAGTCCCGGGCTGAGAGCTGAAAGCTGAGAGCGGCTCAACGGCGGCTTGTTGACCAAGTTTTCATCCGCTTCACGGACCCGGAGGAAGCTCGGAAATATCAGTTCTACTGCTTTACTGAAAACAGTTAGTTTGGCACATTTTTACTTGTTTTTGTTCCTGGGTAGTAAGTGTTGTTTCCTAATTGTTTCTGCCTAAAACGTATATTAAAAAATAGCAATTATTCCCTTCAAACTCTGCTTTTGTAACCAGGACAATGATATTTTTAAATGTATCTATTTCCAATGAGAAAACAGGTGAATTTGCACATTTTCATTTACATAAAATCAGAAATAACAACATATGAGTAACTGGATACGATAATGGCAGATTATATTTGGAGGCTGATTTGTGAAAGTGATTTACAGTTTAATCCTAAATGTTGGAAAAACTACTCACTTCTAAATCTTTTGTGGTCACTTTTGTATAACTTTAGTATAAATACATGTTCATTTTGATTCATATGTTGTTTTTTTCTGACTTTATATGAATGAAAATGTGCAAATTTGCCCGTTTTCCTGTTGGAAATAAATACATGTCAAAATATCATCGTGCGGTTCACAAAAGCAAAGACTGAAGAGAATAAAAGCCATTTTCTGTACTTTATAGGCAGAAGCAATCAGGAAATAACAGTTTCTGATATATATATATATATATATTAAAGAAATTAAACAAATATATAAAATATGAATATTATAAATAAATAAAATAACACTTTATTGAATCCTGGATGTTACAGCAACACATGAAGAAACAGGCAACATACAGTTTGCATGAAAAGGACATATCTATATTTAAAGGAAATATATAAACTACCCATAAATCAAAATGAAATCTACAGTACAGACACATACAAGAAGTAAACAGCAGGTAAAGAACAAACTGTAATACAAACTGAATTAAAGAGCGATACACAGTATTGTACATATATGTGCAATAATGACTCCTAACTCATAATCAATCATATATATATATATATATATATGTATGTAATGTAAACATTATATAAATATACAGTAACTAAAGAGACAGGAGTATTTAAAGTAAGTAGTCTATATATATACTGTACATAAAGGATAGTATCATAATAACTATAGGATCATATAATTAGGAATAATATGTGATGTAATGGGTGAAATAACACATTATATATATATATATATGTATTACAGTAAGAAAGTGTACAGTCTTCAGCAGTATTTATTGTTCATGAGTTTGGTATTTATATTGATTTTAAACCAGGGTGGTTTCTTTTAAGAGCTTAGTCAGAAGGGCTACATGAATGCACATCTGTGGTGATTCTGTGGTTCAGTAGTAGTTATATAGTTATATATAGTTTATAATGGTGTAATTCTGGTCATTGCTAGTCAATAAGCTGACTGTCATATTTGTTTTCTCCTTTATTTGTTTCTGTAAAACCAAACACATCAATAAAGACAAAAAAAACCTCCTCATGGTCTTCAGTATCGTGTCTGACCGACATTCAGCCTGCAACAGAACAAATAAAACGAAACAAAACATCTTCCAGGCAGCGGAACATTTTCTAAATTATTCATCATTGTTTTTTGAAACATGAAATGAAAAAGCCAAAAAAAATGTACCTCGTGTTGGTCTTTTTTCCCGAACGGATATCGCTCCCCTGAACGCACCAGACAGAGTGAGTAAGTGGGCGGGGCTTCACTGCCCTCCTCAGCGTCGGTTGGTTGGCCGTGCCGTCACTTCTCCGACATCAGCCAATAGTTGCCGTGGAAACCGTCCCGCTGAACCGCGATGATGAAATGGAGCGTGACGTCAGAGGAGAGTTACGGCAGGAAGCGGTGATGACGCATAGTGACGCGTCATCAGCCAGTAAACAACCACAGAGATGCTGCCAGATGTGTTTAAAATATAGACTCTATAATTACTTAATTCATATAAACTTATATATAGATATACATCTATTTATATCTATATCTGTATCTGTATCTATCAATCCATCTATCAATATATTAATAAATTATATTTCTCTGAAAAACACTGAAATGTTCTGAAGTTATTTCCAGAATCCTCAAAGACTCCTATAAACCATCTGGATCAATAAATTAATTAAATACTTTGTAACTGGAGTAATAAGTAACTAGAAATGACAAAAACAAAAATATTAACGTGTTATTTTGTATGAAAATATAAAACAATAATAAAACATTGATGCAGAATACGGCAGCACAGTTAAATAAACACCTTTACATTTCTTATTATAACAAGAAAATATTTTGCTATTTATAAAATATATAATAACAAAATCAATTAAAATATTGTATATATACAATAAATATTGTTTTTCTCTCACAAGAAGAAAACATTTTTATTTAAATTTAAATAAAAATAAATAAATAAATAAACTTTTTATTTACATTTAAATAAAAATGTTGAAACATTTTCTGATTTAAACAAGAAATAATGTATTTTCTTATTAATAAATACTTTTCTGGTTATAATGATGTTTTCTGTGACGCATCTGAAACCGTCTCACCGGTTCTTCCTTCAACACTGACGCAGAATGAACATCGTTACGTTTTCTTGTTATATCCAGAAAATGAGGATTTTTTTTCTCTCATGACAAATAAAACTGATAATAAAATGTTTTAAATTCAGGTTCATGTTGTATAAATTATGCAAAGATATTTGTCATTTGAGTCACAACTTAAGAAACTAGTAAAACATCTTTTTTTATTTTTACAACAGACAGAATATTAATTTATAATTTATTTTAGTTAGAAGAGTCTTTGAGGATTCTGGAAATGTTTTATTTCTATTTTCACTGTGAACCAATGAGCTCGCTGCTGCTCCGTAAACAGACTCTTTCCTTCATTTTCCCTCCAAACAATCAGAGAACAAATAAACAACCTGCGTGACTTTATAATATTAATCTGTTTGGTTCATATTTCATGGATTTGTTTGAGTGTTTGATGGATTATTTATTTCATTTTATTCTGCTGTCTAATTTGATCTAATTACATTTTATGTCATTTAATTTGTTAATTTAGTCGTATTTAAATTTATGTAATTATTTATTTTAATTTATGTAATTATTTAATTTCAGTTGATTAACTTTATTTATGATGGTGGTTCATCCTCCTCTGATGATACATTTTTTAGGTAAAATTATCATTGTAAATATATTTAAATATGAATCTTTTTTATTACTCGTTAAGTTGAGATTCAACAGAAATTCTCATATTCAGACATAATTAAACACAAACTGAGTGACGACAAGCTGACGATGAAGCTTCCTGCTCGTTTGTAGATTCATCAAAGACGTTTCTGGAATAAAATCATTATTATTTAAAAAAAAAAAAGTTAAAGTATCATCTGGATTTGTGAGGTTGAAGATAGAAAACGACTCGACCAGTTTGTCTTCAGCTCTTCTACAGGGCTGTGACATCACTGTGACATCACAGTGACGTCACAAACACAGTAACTCATTAGACCAGTTCACACCAGCATCTTTAGTGAAGAGGGGCAAAACAAACCAGTGAAAACCACTTTTCCATGACAACAAAGTGACCAGCGTGACAGCACTGAGACCTGGATTCTGATTGGACGGTTTAAAAACACAGAACTCTGAGCTGGAACCAGTAGAAACTCTGGTTTAATAAGAGTCCCGGTTCAGACCAGTTAAAGAAACAGGAAACTTAAAACCAGTCAGAACTGTTAATATTCTTTTTTATCCTTAACTGGGACAAAACAGTCAGTTTTGATATGAGCTACAAGTTAATCATTGATCACATATCTGATGATTAATAATGATGATGATGATGATGGTTTACAGTCCATCTGATTAATTAATGACATGGTATAAACGCTATAAAGAAAAAACCTCGCTGGTGCAACACAAGCAGTGAAACGCTTCTTCTTTCCTGTTTGTTTCACAGTCAGGTGATCAGACAGGTGATCAGACAGGTGATCAGACAGGTGATCAGTCAGGTGATCAGACAGGTGATCAGACAGGTGATCAGACAGGTGATCAGTCAGGTGATCAGACAGGTGAGCAGTCAGGTGATCAGTCAGGTGATCAGACAGGTGATCAGACAGGTGATCAGTCAGGTGATCAGACAGGTGATCAGACAGGTGCAGCATGTTGATATGAAAAGATTCAGGCTCCTGCATCCAGTTCAACCATGAGAACACGCAGCTTCATAAACCTGAGGAACAGAACCCGTCTGTGTGTGTTCACGCCGTTTTAGTCGTGAATCTGCAGTTTGATGCTTTTGGCCTCAGGTGTGTCGGTGTGAGTTTCACCTGCAGAGCGCTCAGACTCTCCTGCAGACTGGGAACCATCCAGACCAGTTCAAAAGCAGTCCACACCAATTCATGCCAGTTCAGACCAGTTGAGACTAGTTCAATTCAGATGACCTGTACAGGTGGATCTGTCCTGGTCACATGACCCTGTACAGGTGGATCTGTCCGTGGTCACATGACCCTGTACAGGTGGATCTGTCCTGGTCACATGACCCTGTACAGGTGGATCTGTCCTGGTCACATGACCCTGTACAGGTGGATCTGTTGGTGGTCACATGACCCTGTACAGGTGGATCTGTCCTGGTCACATGACCCTGTACAGGTGGATCTGTCTGAGAGCGTCGGGGTCTGCGTCTCCGCCCAGGTAGACGTCGTAGTCCACAGGAAGTTCCTCCACCCAGCCGGGCTGCAGCGCCTCCTGCTGGACACAAACAGGAAACACAGAACCGTCCAGGAAGCAGTGAGTTTAAGAACAATCTGTTAGTAACTTTAATTAAACTGCTGTCAGTCAGACAGAGACGGACTCTGATTGGACGGGACTGTTTATTAATTTCATCAGATTTATTTAGATCTAGAGTTATAAATCTCAATCAGAGGAACCGGCTGCACCGACGTGATCTTCACTCCTGACGTTGGACACAGAAACACCCTGAAAGCAGCTATAATGGATGTTTATGATACCAATGAGGATAAAATGAAAAGATCATTAATACAAGGAAAAGTACGGAAGCCCTGAGAGGCAAGTGAGAAAAAAAAACTTCTGGTGATCCATTTTCTAAGTCTGATCTAAACTGTTTATGACTTAAGAACAGGTGAAAAAAGGTTTTTCCAGGATCATCTTTGTTCAGCACAACCTCACGTTCTGAACACGACTCAAAGCTTTCATGTTTTCTTCCAGGTGACAAAATAAAGACATGACAGTAACAGCACATTATATTTGTATCTTGTGTTTAGAGCGCATGCAGAGATTTAAAACTCACCTGGAAGAAAACATGAAAGCTTTTAGTTCTATTTAGAACATGAAGTAATGTTGCACTTCAGCCTCTTGTGGCTGAAATGAGAATTACAACAACGAACACTTAAAAAAAAATGATCCTGACAAAAAAAAAAAAAAAACAGAACAGAAAACTATTTAGATCCGACTTAGAAAATAAATCACCAGAATGTTTTTTTTTTTCCCGCTTGCCTCTCAGGGCTTCCGTAGAAAAGGGAAGCAATTAACGAAAATTAATTAATTAATTAATTAAAGAATAATTAGTTAATTTATCCATTTGCATCTTTTTCATTATTGTGTAGTTTTTAAATTGATGGTGAAATTGTAATTGTACATTTCATCATAGTTTATGTTTTTTAATACTTTTTTTAAAATGAGTTTTAGTCTCATTTTCGTCATGAAAAAAGGAGAAATTTCCAGAACATAAACTGGTTTTTATAAAAGCAGGATGTGAACCTGCTGAGGTTGAATCTAAAACATCAGTCTGTAAAATGCCAATCAAAGGCACATTTATAAACTTAATATTGATTAATTACTATTGTGTGATTAATGTAGTTTGTTGTCTGTTTCAGTGACAGATGCAGCATGTTGATATGAAAACAGCTGATTCAGGTCTTCATCCATCTTGGACCAACTGTGGAGCCGTAACCATAAGAACACATGGCTTCATAAATCTGAGAACACGTCTCTGTGCGTTTACAGTTTTAGTCGTGAATCTACAGTTTGATGCTTTTGGCGTCAGGTGTGTCAGTGTGAGTTTCACCTGCAGAGCGCTCAGACTCTCCTGCAGACTGGGAACCGTCACCAGCAGAGATCCTTTCTTCCTCAAGTTCTGCATGATGAACCTCCAGGCTCTGAACACACACACACACACAACCAGCATTACTCCATGTGTGTGTGTTGTGTGTATTAGAGTGTGTGTGTGTGTTTCTGTGTGTTGTGTGTCCTCACCTGACTTGCTCGCTGGGCTCCATGAAGTACTCGAAGACGTTGTTCATCACCAGGACGTCGGCGTTCTGCAGCAGAACGTCCTGCGTGCAGACGTCAGCGTGGAGAACCTGCAGGAAATAGAAACTCAATCTCCCATAATGCCCCACCAACCACACATGATCATCATAATAATAATATGTTGAATGTTGATCAATCTCCATCATTTCTGTCATTGTAATTAGAAAAAATCCATCATTTTAAAAAATCTGAAGCACGTGATGCTGTAAAAATGGGATTTCAGCCAGGAAACGTAACGCTAGCACCGAGCTAACAGATCAGTGTTTAGTGGACCCTGTCGGCGTTTTCCATACATGTGCTGGTTTGACTCGTTCAGGCCTTTGTCTTTAACTGATGACGTGTTTGTCTTGAGTCCATGATGTTTAAAGCAGCGTCCTCTTCAGCGCTGTTTACTTACCAGGATGTGTAAAGATGTTTTAGCATCACAACCCCGACAAAACGATATATAAATACAAGTCTGTTACACCTTCAAACCTTTATTTAACTGTTTCTGTGCTGCGTGTGCGTGTTTTTTTAAGGTGTTACAGTAGATACACAGAGACCAACCTGAACTCTGTCAGTCAGTCTGTATTTCTGCAGCATGTCGTTCTGCAGCCTGACGAACTCCTCGCTGAGCTCCAGACCCACCAGCTGAGAGGCCGAGCTGTACACATAACCCTGAACACACACACGCACACACACACACACACACACACACACACACACACACGCACACACACACACACACACACGCACACACACACACACACGCACGCACGCACGCACACACACACACACACACACACACACACGCACACACACACACACACACACGCACACACACACACACACACACACACACACACGCACGCACACACACACACACACACACACACACACACACGCACACGCACACGCACACACACAAACATGAAAATCAGTTTGAATTCTGTTTTTTAAATTTTTAAGTTGACAGTTTTTTGCTTATAATTACAATGATGTAAATCTATTTCTAAATTATTTTATTCTTTGACTTTAGTTTATTCTGTTTAACTATGTTTTATTCCATAAACAGTATATTATTTTCTTTTCGGCCTCTGGGCGGCGCTGCACGTCTCTGTGCTGCTGACAGTTTCATTCCACCGTCCTGCTCATGAGGTCATTAAAACATTAATGATGTTTAGTTTCTATCAGAAACAAGATGAGAACATTAACTCTGACTCATCATCAGCTTTAAGTTGATATGTTGAACTTGGAGCAACATTATCATTCATGTGAAGTCTCTGTTTTTACTCTCTACCAGCTCCTGAGGGAAATATCTGGCTCTTTAGCTGCTAAATGCTCCACTATGTTCACCAGCTAGTCTACAGATAACTGTGAGCAGGTAGTGTTCAGCAGCTTTTTACAGCTCTGTAAACGACGCTATGAGACGCTGAGAGTGAACCAGAACAGTAAAGTTGCAGCCGGACAGATAAACAATGAGCTGAAACTCACTATAAAGCTCCGTAAAGCCGAGAGGAGCTGCAGAGTCACTGATAGTTCTCTGTAGGTTCATCACCAACACATCACACACTGACACATCAGACTGTGGAGTTATAGAAATATATGTTATAGATGCTTTATGATGTGATATGAACAGAAGCTCTGACCCCGTACAGCACAGCTCCCAGTCTGGAGCCGACGTCCACCAGCGTCCGGCCGCTCAGGTCCGGCAGAACGTTCTGGAACAGGAACTGCAGCTCCGACATGGAGAACGAGTGTGAGATGAAATCTGTAGGAAGAGGAGAAGGAGTCCACCTTAAATTACTCTCACAATGTACACAAATACAGTGTGTGATGCAGTGATGATGTGATGATGATGCGTTCCTCACCCAGCGCTGCGGTCCTGCAGGATCCACAGCTGAGGCAGTACGAGCGGCTCATGGTTCCCTCCTCACACAGAGAGTCCACCTGCTCGTCATCATACAGGAAAGCGTCCACATGAACCGTCGGCCGCGACTGTTGCTGCATCTGAAACACACCAGACACCTACTCAAAGTACCTGAAACACACCAGACACCTACTCAAAGTACCTGAAACACACCAGACATGTACTCAAAGTATCAGAAACACACCAGACACCTACTCAAAGTACCTGAAACACACCAGACACCTACTCAAAGTACCTGAAACACACCAGACATGTACTCAAAGTACCTGAAACACACCAGACACCTACTCAAAGTATCAGAAACACACCAGACACCTACTCAAAGTACCTGAAACACACCAGACACCTACTCAAAGTATCAGAAACACACCAGACACGTACTCAAAGTATCTGAAACACACCAGACATGTACTCAAAGTACCTGAAACACACCAGACATGTACTCAAAGTACCTGAAACACACCAGACACCTACTCAAAGTATCAGAAACACACCAGACACGTACTCAAAGTATCTGAAACACACCAGACATGTACTCAAAGTACCTGAAACACACCAGACACCTACTCAAAGTACCTGAAACACACCAGACACCTACTCAAAGTACCTGAAACACACCAGACATGTACTCAAAGTACCTGAAACACACCAGACACCTACTCAAAGTATCAGAAACACACCAGACACCTACTCAAAGTATCAGAAAGTAAAAGTACTACATATGCAGAACAGGTTATCTATATCACTGGATTAGTACTGCTGATGTATTCATGTGTACACAGTGTTTTACTTGTTGCTAGTCAAGGTGAAACTCAGTAAAAAATACATGTTTTCCTCTGTACTGCAGTGAAGTAGAAGTATAAATAGCATAAATTACAAAAACTCAAGTACAAGTACCTCTAAGCTGTATCTAAGTACTGTTGTTGAGTAAATGTTCTTTGTCAACGTTTATTCAGAACTTCCTTTAATCCATTAAATCTGTAGTATGCAGTCATCTGCAGTACTTGTTAGCAGTATTATGTAGTATTATGTAGTACTGTGTGCAGTACCCGTCAGCAGTATTATGCAGTATTGTGTCATACTATGTAATATTATATGTAGTACCTTGTGGTGGGCGGCGGTCTCGGAGGGTAACATGGCGTCCAGAGGCAGACGGGCTCTCAGCTCGTCTGCGATGCTCTGCAGCATCACCGTCCTGTTGTCCATCAGCAGCTGATCCAGCTCATCTGCAGGACGACACACACACACACACACACACACACACACACACACACACACACACACATATATATACACACACACACAGACACACACACACATATATATACACACACACACACACACACACACACAGACATATATATACACACACACACACACACACACACACACATATATATACACACACACACACACACACACACACACACACAGACATATACACACACACACATACACACACACACGTATACACACACACAGACATATACACACACACACACACACACGTATACACACACACACACACACACACACACACACACACGTATACACACACACAGACATATACACACACATACACACACACACACACACACAGACATATACACACACACACACACACACACACACACATATATACACACACACACACACACACACACACACAGACATATACACACACACACACACACACACACACACGTATACACACACACACACACACACACACACACACGTACGTACACACACACACACACACACACACACACACATATAAACACACACACACACACGTACACACACACACACACACACACACACACACACACACACACACACACACACACGTACACACGCACAGTGTTTCAACGAGGAGGCCTGAAATAAAGACGCCTCCGCTAACGTCTGAAGAAATGACACGTTTATAAAATATTTGAAGTTTCAGTGAAGAGAAGCAGAGCTGATGATTAAACTTCAGCTAAAACCATTCAAGTCAATAATTGATCAAAGTAAATTAATCTACAACTGTTTTGATACGAGATGAATCGTCTGTAAATCCAGTTTCTCTGTTTTCTCTGATTGTAAACTGATCTGAATCTTTGAGTTTTGGACAAAATGAGACTCTTGATGAACTAAGTTTCTAAAAACTGAAAACAGATTTGTGTATCAGAACTTTGTTTTTTCTTCTTTCCTCTCCCATTAATCATCTCACCACCCCTCAGATTTATCTGCTGACCCTTTGGAGGGGCCCCGACCCCTAGGTTGGGAACCACTGGACTAAACTAGCTAACTGTATATAAAGTAGTGTAAACTAGCTCCACCTCCAGCAGCTACAACAGTAACATGCTGCTCTAACACTGATGCTTCACTATTAATAATCTAATGATGTCATATATAATAATATATCAGTCAGAGGGACCAAACCACTACTTTTACTGCAATACTTTAACTACATCAAGCTCATAATACTTATGTACTTTTACTGCAATACTTTAACTACATCAAGCTCATAATACTTATGTACTTTTACTGCAATACTTTAACTACATCAAGCTCATAATACTTATGTACTTTTACTGCAATACTTTAACTACATCAAGCTCATAATACTTATGTACTTTTACTGCAATACTTTAACTACATCAAGCTCATAATACTTATGTACTTTTACTGCAATACTTTAACTACATCAAGCTCATAATACTTATGTACTTTTACTGCAATACTTTAACTACATCAAGCTCATAATACTTATGTACTTTTACTGCAATACTTTAATTACATCAAGCTCATAATACTTATGTACTTTTACTGCAATACTTTAATTACATCAAGCTCATAATACTTATGTACTTTTACTGCAATACTTTAACTACATCAAGCTCATAATACTTATGTACTTTTACTGCAATACTTTAACTACATCAAGCTCATAATACTTATGTACTTTTACTACAATACTTTAACTACATCAAGCTCATAATACTTATGTACTTTTACTACAATACTTTAACTACATCAAGCTCATAATACTTATGTACTTTTACTGTAGGAGGTTTTTTCATGCAGGACTTTTAGATGTAATGGAGTATTTGTACATTGCAGTATTTGTACTTTTACTGCAGTAAAGGATCTCAGTACTTCATCAGTACTCCTGTATGTGCTGTTAATCAAAGTTTTGTAAAGTTTCAGGAATTCTGTTTGACCAGTAAACTGATGCTCATATAGAAAATCTGCGGAGTGACCCTTTAATAAACAATCTGAACTAATTGGAGGGAATGACACCTCAGGACAGATGAGGTGTTTATGTGAGCGCGTGCAGGACAGGTGAAGTTACCTGAGTTCCTGATCCAGTGCAGCAGCTTCGGGAGGTCTGGTGGACTCACTCTGCTCAGCAGCTGCTTCAGTTCACATTTAGCTTCAGAATAATTCATGATGATCCGCAGACTGAAGCGGTTTGTCAGCGTGTTGCTGTTCAGACTGCAGCAGCAGCAGCAGCAACGTGTGTGTGTTTAAGGTGGATCCTGAGAACTGACGTCATAAAACCATCAACCAGCAGATTGAAACACACCTTTACCTCCGACAGTGATGTCACCGTTTATAATATGACGCACACACAGGTGTGAGTGACGAAAGATATGTAGTTTTAAAAAATGACACTGATTATTTTACTCTACGACCTTAAGAAACGTAAGCAGGAACCGGAAGCTGTTCTTGCTCTTCTTCTTTAGTGTTTAATGGCGATTGGAAAACTATCTTAGAGGTTCATTACCGCCACCTGCTGGACTGTAAGTGGAACAAGCGATTATGCAGGAAATTAAAAAAACCTCTAGATTCTTGTAGCTGAATCAGTTTCTTTTAAAAACGTAATAATATCACAGTATTTCTGTCCCGCAGAGACCTGACAATGAAAAGTCATGTTGTTTTCTTCATTAGTGACTAAATATAGTGATTTCTCTTGATATTATATATTCTAGAATGAAGTAGTACATGAATGAATGAATGAATGAATGAATGAATGAATGAATGAACTTTTATATATATCAATATATTTATATATTTTATATTTATATGGCACCTTTCAAGCACAGGATGCAGCTCAACATACAATTCAGCAGCAAAAACAAAAACACCAAAAACACAAGTTTGAAAGCAGACACACACACACACACGCACACACACACACACACACACACACACACACACACACACACACACACGCACACACACACACACACACACACACGCACACACACACACACACACACACACACACACACACACACACACACACGGAGGAAATGAGTGTTGCTATTTATAAACTAGTATTTACACTGTTACACTGTCATTAAATAGAAAATTAGAGAAAATCATAAAAGATTAAAACAGACAGCTATAATAAAAATATATGTTTGTTGCGTTGTGCCATGGGAACAGTTGAAAGAGCAGCTGTGGAGGATTTAAGGGTTCGTGGAGGATCATAAACGATAAAGAGTCTGTGATATAAAAGGGGGCGAAGCCATTTAGTGCCTTAAAAACTAAGAGAAAGACTTTAAAATTAATTCTACAAGATATAAAGAGCCAGTTGTACGATCTCTCATTTTAGTTTTGTTTCATGTTGGACTGTTTCTGGTTGGCAGTGTGAGTATTTTCCAGTTGGGTGCTTGTCTGTTTTATATAATATAAGGTTTAGACCTGTGTGACCTGTTATCAGACGAGCGATGACATTTTCTTCCCTTCGTTTGCAGCTCTCCATCCTCCCAGCAACAACATGTCTTTGTATCAGAGGAGGTCCGTCAGGGTCTCTGCAGGACCTGCCATTTATCAGAGGTGTAACTTTTAGTTTATAAAATATTACAAATTAGTCTTTATGATGTTATTATTAAATAATCTATAATTAGTTATTAAAAGTATTTATGTGATTTTTAAAAATGGTTTTGTTTTGATTTCAGTTACTATCATAACCATAAACCCAGTATTAGGAGCTGGAACTGGATGTGTCTGTTTGTCTCCCCTCAGGTCCTGCTGGGTCCTTGGTCATTTTAATAACTAATTATAAATTACTTTAACAATAACATTATAATTACTCATTTGTAATATTTTATGAACTAAAAATTGCACCTCTCATAAATGGAAGGTCCTGCAGAGACCCTGAAGGTCCTCCTCTGTGTAAATAATGGTTATTTACAGCGTCACTGCGGTCAGACTGTTTGTTCTGGCACTTTGTTGTTGACACTAACATGTTATAACCACAAACAGTTGGTTTTTAGATGAAAATGTCTGTCATCCACACAGCAGAAGTTTTCATTTTATCTCTGTTCAACACTGAGGAATTTCAACATATCATCTAAAGAGAGATCTTTTCTCACGAGAACTTTTAAAACTGGCTTTCCAAGAAGCTGAAAGTTTATTCGTGTAAAGACGTCAGTGGAGGTGAACTTCACTATTAGGCAAATTAGGCAACTGCCTGGTGCCCCAAACAATCATAGATTTATTATGATGATTACATATGAAAGATATTGAATAACGGTACTATTTTAACTCATTGTACCCCAAAATAACTTACAACCCCAAAGCACTAAAAAAATATGCAACTGTGGACTTCAGAGGAAAACATTGTTCCACTACATTAATCTGACAAATAAATGTTACTGTTTACGCTGCAAATCCAGATTTTACTCACAAAATATAAATAAAATAATAAATGAAATATGATGCATTATTATTCATTATATTATTCATTAAACTATCCAGCATTATATAAGAATTAAAAGCTCCACTGTGAACAGACGTTAAGTAGATTTAAGTACATTGTGCTGATAATTCCTCTCTGTCACTCTTCATTTTAAGTAAAAATTTACAGTATTTCTTACTGTGCAGTATTAATAGTTTTACTTAAGAAAAACTTTTGAGTGCTTCTTCTACCACTGACAACACCAACATTCCCAGTTAGAAAAAAGGTGAAAATATAGCAAGGGGCCCCCAAATCACTAAATCCATCCCTGGATGCTGGATTCTCTTTCTGCTGATTTACTCATATTCTTTCCTGTGATGTTAAATGCTTCTTACATTGACTTTTGCCATTTCTCAGCATATCCTGCTTGAGATATAATATTCTTCTTCATTTGGAAACATGAGATTGATGGAGAGTGTTGGCTCCCTTCCAAAAAGAAGGAAAGAGGTTGGGGCAGAGCGGAGGAGATGCAGACCACCGGAGTGCAGAGCAGGAGGCGGGAAGCTGGAGATCTGACTTATTAATTAATGACGTATTAATGACCACTGAAGGCCAGTATTATTTTTTTGAATATGACGAAATATGTTTCTTCAGAGGACAGCTGTGGGTTTACATGTGTGATGCAGTGATAACATCTTTGTTTTTATTCTCTTTTCTTTCTTCCTCATTTCTAAAGTCTGTGGTTGAGATGAGCCTCCTCTCCTCTGTATAAAAACCTCCTGACGCTCGCTGCAAATGACGACTCGACTTCCGACTACTGAAGACACACAGCAGAACCTCCAACTACCTGAGCAAGTAAAATAAACCAGCAGCAGTTTGTTCTGATAATCTCGTTTCACTGTGATGCAGTTTTCATCCGGTTGTGATCTGTGGTGACAAACACATAGTTGGAAACAGTGTTGAAGGTGAGAAACCGTTTAGATGATAGTTTGTAACTGATGGACTGATGTACAACTGCAGACTAACCAACCAGCAGCACCATCAGGACAAACTTTTGATTTTTAGCTCCACTGCTGGTCAGAGCAGATAAATCATCAGGATGTTTGTTTGTTCATAGTGGCTGTAATGAACTTTAGACTGTTACTGTTGTTCTGCTTCATGTTGTGATGATGCTGTGCTGTTCTGTAACCCTACAGATGTCTGTCCGGTCCTGGATGCTGCTGCTGTTCCTGCTGTCAGCTGGAAGCAGGTTGGATGCTGTGGATGTGAACTGGCTGACTCGTATTGTAGAAAGAATCGTGACAGAGTGAGTGCACTTCAGTTCATGTCATTAACCAGGACTAGAAGGGTCAAAACCAGGAAGCACTCATCGCTGCAGGACTGGGTTTATTGTAAACTACACAGCTAAACTGAGCTGCTTATTATTAAAATGAGGATTTTTCTCAGTAGAAAGTGAAAATAAGTAGAATGTAGAGTATAGCAATGATCAGACAAGGCAACTAAACACTTAGTTAAACTTGGGGGAAGATGCTGGTCATAGATAAAAACAACAACATTAATCATTGGTGTGAGGCGGGACGTAGACTGCAGGCTCTGGTGTTAAAGACTCTTCAGGCCCCGACTTCCACCACAATACACAACACAACTCTGCTTTCATCTGCACTGAACGCTGGCACTGCTGCAGAGTTGTCTGATATGAACGTGACTAACGTGATGGCTTCAGTCAGCAAAGGCTGGATCACTGTCACATGATAAACTCAGTCTATACTTTCACTCTGTGTCACATAAACTGAGCTGTGTCTCTTTGCATTGACAGGTACAGGATAAAGGGACAGTTCTGTCTGGCTGCAAACATCCCACTGAACCAGGACCCCAACACACTTATTGATTTCCTTCAGAATGACCGCTATAAAGAACATGTTGAAGACACTCTTTCAGATGGTCATGTGTACAGTAGCACTAATGTGGTTGTAGCTAAACACTCAGGACCTGTGCATGCAGAACGTAGGGTTCTGAAGATGCTGAAACCAATGACTAGCAACAGCAACAGGAAGTTCCTGCTCATCTACTCTTACCTCTCCCCATGTCAAAAGTGTATACACGATGAAAGGTTCAATATCCTTAAATACATTAATGAAATTGTCTGTAAATATTGGAGAGATTATGCCTTTGTGTTTAAAATAGTTTTTGATCAACCCAAATATGGTAAACATCCTACCAAAGATGATCTGACGCAGTCATTAGAAGAGCTTGGAGGGTCTGGGCTCCATCTCAGTAACATATTCCGCTGTTACACACCACTAAATTTAGAATTTCAGTGCCACAGCTGCTCATCACGGGGAGAAGTTTCAAATATTTGTATTGATAACAAAGCTGTGCCGCAACAGGGAGGAAGCAGAAGCAGCAGCATTAGCACAATCAGAAGCAGGAACAGTGACAGCAGGAGCAGGAGCAGAGACAGTAGGAGCAGGAGCAGTGACAGCAGAGGCAGGAGCACTTACAGTAGGAGCAGGAGCAGTTACAGCAGAGGCAGGAGCAGTGACAGTAGGAGCAGGAGCAGTGACAGCAG
The DNA here is from genome assembly GCF_914725855.1 of Thunnus albacares. Lineage (NCBI taxonomy): Eukaryota > Metazoa > Chordata > Actinopteri > Scombriformes > Scombridae > Thunnus > Thunnus albacares. Next base: position 29,875,990 of record NC_058120.1, on the reverse strand, counting down.
AGGCAGGAGCACTTACAGTAGGAGCAGGAGCAGTTACAGCAGAGGCAGGAGCAGTGACAGTAGGAGCAGGAGCAGTTACAGCAGAAACAGTGACGGCGTCAGGAGTAAAAAGAGAGGCAGATATAGCCGTCCGAGAGATCAAAGAGGTTAGAGGAGTTCTGGAGTCTGATATAATTCAGTTGATTTATTAGAACCTGAACTCAGTCTGACTGAGAGAAAAAGGTTTTTATGCTTAAAATGCAGTAATTTCTGTTCCTTTAACAAACATTTTTCTGTGTTGATTCTATTTCAAATTTAAAAAAAACTCTGAGATCATTTACATTTTTCTATCTGCTTTTAGAAAATGACTTGTTGCCATGTTGGTTTGACAGTTTGACAGTAACGTGTTGTAAAACGGAGTCATGTCTGAATCATTATCTGAATAAAGCTCAGCTTCAGCATCCAACCTGCTGTTTGTGTTTTACTGCAAACATCTCTCTGTCTCTATCTTTACCTTATAGGTTATTCTCACTGTGGCAAAATAACGGTAATAAAAGACAAATAAGGAGAGGAAACTGAAGGGCAGAGTGGAGGTGGAAGTGGGATACATTGCAAATTTAATTTCAAATTCTGAAGGATCTTCTGGATAAATACCAGCTGGCTGTCAAAAATGCCAGGACTTGATACTTTTCCAGATCTTTCAGTGTCTCTGTTCAGTGTACTCATCTTCTCCCTCTGCCCTCATGTCCTGTGGTGTCCCCAAGCGGCAACCTCTGGGGCTGTAAAATAAAGCCAAAAACTGCAGTTCCTTGACATATAAACATGTTTACAGTCTGGTACAAACAACGGTTTTAGTCTCTGTAGCTAATTTCCCCTTTCATGACAACTGTACGGGGGGGGGGGGTTTATAACTCACCCGTTTAAATTTTATGAAACTGTAAAGTTATGCATAATGAAGGCAGCGTCACACACTGCCAAGATGGCGACGGCCGGAGTGGCTCGCTTTGAGCTTCAAAACCATGGATGTATAAAGAGAACTGGATACAGCGTCGGAGGCGGGGCCCCGTTTATTCCTATGAAAGTTGCTCAGTGGCGCATGAAGCCAAAAAAAATCGACTTCCTGGTATGAAAGTACCCGGATCTTCCGCACTAGTGACTTTCGCTGGCCGAGTCGGCTACTTCCGGTTTAGCCCTCCAGCTAACTTGAATGGGGATAAAACAATTCAATCATGCGGCTCTTCTAGGCTTTTGAAATGTGATCGGACCGAACGGATTTAATTCTGATAGTGAGACGAGTCATTTCGCTGCTGTTGTGACAGAAAAATGTATCCGCTGATTTACAGACATCTCTTTCACAGTGTAAGTCTATAGGAAAAAGTCTTTTTGGGCCAGTGTGCATCACATGACGTTGTAGTTACACGGTTTGGCCGCTTTGTCAAATTGGCTTCAAAGCCTGGCGCTCTTCCTGTATCCAGTTCTCTTTATACATCCATGTTCAAAACCGCTCTTCAGAAACCAACGGGTGACGTCACGGTAAATACGTCCATATTTTTATACTGTCTATGGGTCTATGGGTGTCCCCCAAGGCTCCATACATGGTCCAGTCATCTTCTATATCTTTTTGTTTCCACTGGGCCACATTATTCATACACACAACATTTCTTTTCACTGCCATGTGGATGATAGACAGATCTACCTCCCCTTAGAGCCTAATAACTACAACAAACTAACTGACCACAACAACTGCCTTCAAATCCTGGATGGCTGCAAACTTTCTCCGGCTCAATGAGAATATAACTGAAGTTATTTTATTTGGATCACAGCATTTGACCAACATTATTTCCCCTCATCTTGGCCGATTGGCTCCATCTGTTAAATCACATGAAAAAAAATCCTTGATTCATATTCGATTCAGGGTTGAAGTTTGACAAACAAATCAATCAGGTGGTAGAATTAAGCTTCATGCAGCTCCGTATCATCTCCAGACTCAGATCAACTGTCTGTACCTCTGACCTGGAGAGAGTCATCCATGCCGTCACATCCTCCTGCCTTGATTTCTGCAACTCGTTATATTTTGGTATCACTCAGTCTTGTTTATTACATCTCTTGCTGCTGCATCTCCAAAATGCAGCAGCAAGAGTTTTGACAAGGTCAAATAAATATTTAAAATAAATAAAAATGATTTTTATCATTACTTATTATCATATTTTTCAGCTCTTTTAGCAGAATATGACAATAATTCCTGATTATATAAATAATTGAATGAATGTGACCTGGACCGAGATGAGCAGCAGAATATTGATGGAGGCATTAACTGATTTTAATGATCCCCTCCAGACAACTATTACAACATCTGGAAATACTCTGCTTGGAGGAGTAATGTGGTTTTTTTCCACGAAAAATGTATAATAACCAGATTAAAATCCTTAAAATGGCATCTCCTCCTTCTACCTCATTAAAAATCCAGAATCCATGAATATGCAAATATTGTTGGTTTCTAAAGTTTTCCTGCCGGACACCAGAAGTTTCTTCCTTCACTGTAAAGTTCATCTCAGTGTTTGTGCTCTGGAGGCTTCAAGTTTCCACATCACACTTGTGTAAGTTGAAAAAAATCAGCTTGGTCAATCCAATCTCTACAATGAATGATCAACACAGCACAAAATATCACCGGACAGAACTACTGCAGGACTGGAAAACATCTACAGCTCACTGAGCTTCCAACAAACCCAGTTACCATCTCCTCAGCCTCCAGACGATACAGGACTGCAGCTGCTCGGACAGGTTGAAGAACAGTTTCTCCCCGAGAGCTGTTGTTGTTGTTGTTGTTGTTGAAATGACCCCTGACTGTGCAATACTGTTTTTTTCATCTCAATAGATTTTAATGTTATGTTAACTATTGATTGATTCTCTATTGTGGTTTGTTTAAGTGCTTATTTTTAATCAACACTGTGTTGGGAGCTGCACTATCATTTAGTTGTATTGATCAATGACAATAGAGCTGATTCTATTCTATTCTTTTGTTGCTGAAACTGCAACATTTTTGAAATTTCAGTCTCAACTTCAGAAATTATTTACAGATTGTAGATTTTTGCATGACGGAGGAGACGATGCTTTAAGGAGTCTGTCTTAACTTTTCATCTGACTTACATTTAAAAGGGAAACCAGATCCAGTTAAAATATGAACCCTTATGAAAAACATTTTTGTTTATTATTATTTATAAATTTTAAAATTGCAGCCATGTTCCTGAGAATGGCAGTGAAGTGGGAGACGTCTTGTGTCCAGTATGAACATATATGAATGAATAAAGGAGTAAATATGCTTTTGTAAGTAGTTTATAGAACCTTTTTTTTTATGGAGGATCAGATGATCTTTAAGATATTTGACTGAGAAAAGAACAAAGAGTAGAAGATAAAAGTGTCTGCTGTATATATGTGTACATGTAGGATGTCTCTCTTCTCTGTGACCTTTGACCTGCTGAACTGTGATGCCAGGTTGTTGTAAAGCTTACAGAGACTTCCTGTTTCAGGAAGCTGCTGTTGTAGGTCAGCAGTCTGCAGAGCTGCTGAGTCAGCAGGATCTCTGCATGTCACACTGTTAACACAACAGACACACAACATGTAATATCACACACACAAACCTGCACACACACAAACCTGCACACACACACACACACACAAACACGAACAACATGCATGATTATAAACGGTCACTTCACTCTGATCTGGTCACTTTATTCTCTCTTTATGCAATTGCATTTTTTATTTATTTTTTGCTGATGCTTCTGAAGCATCCATTACAATAAAAACTGGATCAATCCGGTTTTATGATGCATTCAAGTGCACCGCATGAGCTCGGAAATATGTGATACCGACAAATTCAAGCACTGTTAGTTAAAAAATAACATCAGCAACCACTTTATGGAAACGAGACTATACAATAATAATTTTAAGATATGCTGTTTGGATACATTGTGCAGTATTTACCATTAAATCCAACATAGAAAATCTGTATTTGACATGTGATTCAAAACCCTAAAACATCACTTGCTGGGCAGAGACACTTCTTTGAAACTGTATAAATTACTGGTAGTTATGTTTTATCATTTTTATATTTCTGTTTTTGTTTATTGTATAAAAGTTGTTTGAACATGGACGAATACATGTCGACACTGGCTGTGATATACGTGTGTATGTGATCTGTTTGATTTTGTGTCGCGTTCTGTATCTCCTTACTTATGCAATAAACAATTGATCACACACACAAAAATTATAAGTTACAAATATGCCCGAGATGAGACGCTGTGAGGGGTCTAATTGTCATATTTCCGACAGTTTTGAACGCAGCCTGAGCCGCAGTATAGCTGACAGACAGACAGACAGACAGACAGACAGATCTCACATCAGACAAACAGTCATCACGAACACATCTGACGGAGCAGAGCAGCAGAGATTCTTTCCTTTCATTCATTTGCGGTTAATTAGCGGATCATCGCCGGTATGAACACGGAGGAGACGAGCCTGGAGCTGAAGGATGCTGCGGAAACCAAAGATGCTGAGCCGAAGGATGCGGATCCGCCGCAGGTCGCCTCGGATGCTGATGCGACGGAGGCCGACGTGAGTGAAGCGGACCTGGACCAGGAGGAGCAGGAGAAGCAGCCGATGACCGCAGGAGAAGAGCGGGCTGCGGACGCGTCGTCTGCCGGCGGAGAGGCGGAGAAGAACGGCTCCGTGAAGCTGAAGATCCCGGAGGAGGCGGAGGAGGAGGAGGAGGTGAAGTTCACCGGGCTGAGCAAGGAGGAGCTGCTGCGGGTGGCCGGGACTCCGGGGTGAGGAGGAGCGCACAGGCCTGAACACACACTGAATACACACATGATACAGCATCTTTATTATACTCACATAATAAATACACACTTAACAGACAATATTCATCCGTTCATAGTTATTCAGTGCAGATACTGCAGGGTGTGAACTGCAGTTTAAACCTCCTCAGTGACATGTCTAATTAATTATAGTTGCACAAGGTACCAAGACTATTTAGTCTTTGAAAACCAACGTGTTGGCACTGAGAAATTAGCTTTAAATTATTTAAATTAGCTATAACGCTCCAAACAAGTGGAACAACTTGCAGAAGATTAAGATCTCTGTTAATCATTTTAAACAGAATCTTTTACAGTAGCTGACACAGTGTGAATGTGTATGTTTTAATTGAGCTTAACTTATATGTGCAAATTTTATGCGCTTTTATTGCCTTAATGTGTTTTCATATTATGTGTTTTATTACTTTTATTGTTTCTTATTTTTTTATATTGCTTATTTGCTTATGTGTTCATCTTTTATTGTTTCTTATGTTGTTATCAGGGCGTCCTTGAAGCTTGCTCTCAGTAGCCTTCCCTGTGGAAATAAAGGTTTTAATGGTTTGAATGAAATAAAATCTCAACATAAATAAGAGTCAACATCAAGAAAAATATCAGCTGATGCAGACAAATATGCATATTTATAAATGACTTCATGAATCAGAAGCGTACATAAAGCCACATAAAGACAAGCTTTGCACATTAACATAACTAACTATGTGTAGCTATTATAATGTAAATGCTGATGTCAGTGAGTAAAAGTTAAAAGTACATTTACTCAAGTAGAGTTTTAGGTACTGTCAGCATATTTCCATTAATGCTGCTTAATGTTTCTACATTTCAAAGGGAAATATTGTACTTTTTGCTGCACTACATTTATATTTGACAGCTTTAGTTACTTTTCAAATTGAAAATTTACTTAAAAGCATTTGAGTTTATAAAATCCAACACACTGTTAAATATTAAACCTGATGTTGTAACACTTTTATACTGATTTCCTAGAAATGTTCTGAGTAATATGCAGATATTTAACGGTTCATTTTTAGGACATTTTCCACGGTGGACGGTGAGACAGTGGTGCCATTTGGTACAAACTATACAACAAAACAGAATTCTTAAGAAATTAGACTCAATTATTTTACTGACAGAAAATATTTAGTTTTCAGTGTCTAATTTTATGTGTTAAATAACATATTAGCATATGAGGATTTTACAGTAATTTCCTTGTGTTGTCTTGTGTTAAAATGATTATATGATTAATTATCAAAAACGTTACCAATTAATTTCCTGTAGTGGGTCAATAACACAATAACAAACTTTTGCACACCCTTAATATCACTGGGTTAAAATTGTACCCAGTTTGGGTCAATACAGCACCAACACAACATCGGGTTAACTTTAGCAATCTGTTACTTTGAGCCAGTGTTACACACAACGAGCTTTAGCTAAAAACCGTCTCAAATGATTTGTTTCTGGAACAAAACGATGTTCAGATGACATTCAAAAGATACACAAGTTATTAACAATCAATAACAAGCAAAAATCAAAGATTAGAGAAAAAGTCTAAAAACTGAAAACAGATTTGTGGATCAGAACTTTGTTTTTTCTTCTTTCCTCTCCCATTAATCATCTCACGACCCCTCAGATTTATCTGCTGACCCTTTGGAGGGACCCGACCCCTAGGTTGGGAACCACTGGACTAAACTAGCTAACTGTATATAAAGTAGTGTAAACTAGCTCCACCTCCAGCAGCTACAACAGTAACATGCTGGTTAAATCTGTCTCCTCAGCTGGGTGCGGACTCGCTGGGCGCTGCTGGTGGTGTTCTGGCTCGGCTGGTTGGGGATGCTGGGAGGAGCCGTCCTCATCATCCTGCAGGCTCCACGCTGCAGAGATCTGCCCGCCACCAGCTGGTGGAACAAAGGCCCGCTGTACCAGATCGGAAACATCCAGGTGTTCACTGACGCCCACAACCTGAAGGGTGAGACCAGCCGGCATTCAGTCAAATAACAAGCTAATTAATTTACACACTGTTACCAGGGGCAACAAGTACATTTACTCACGTACTGTACACAAGTATAATTTTGAGGTATTTGTACTTTACTTGAGTATTTCCATGTGATGCTACTTTCTACATTTCAGAGGGAAATATTGTACTTTCTACTCCACTACATTTATTTGACAGCTTTAGTTACTTTTCAGATGAAGATTTGACACAATGGATAATATAACAAGCTTTTAAAATACAACACATTGTTAAAGATGAAACCAGTGGTTTCCAACCTTTTTGGCTTTTGACGTCTTACAAAAAGCAGTGTGTAGTCGGGGTCACATTTCACATGTCTATGAGTTGTTAACAGCTCCACCAAATAGTGATTTTTCCCTCTAAACTTCTCACATGCTTTCATTTCAATAAATGTTCAAATGATCCAATATTTCAGCAAAAATCAAAGATTAGAGAAAAAGTCCAAAAACTGAAAACAGATTTGTGTATCAGAACTTTGTTTTTTCTTCTTTCCTCTCCCATTAATCATCTCACCACCCCTCAGATTTATCTGCTGACCCTTTGGAGGGGCCCGACCCCTAGGTTGGGAACCACTGGACTAAACTAGCTAACTGTATTTAAAGTAGTGTAAACTAGCTCCACCTCCAGCAGCTACAACAGTAACATGCTGCTCTAACACTGATGCTTCACTATTAATAATCTAATGATGTCATATATAATAATATATCAGTCAGAGGGACCAAACCACTACTTTTACTGCAATACTTTAACTACATCAAGCTCATAATACTTATGTACTTTTACTGCAATACTTTAACTACATCAAGCTCATAATACTTATGTACTTTTGCTGCAATACTTTAACTACATCAAGCTCATAATACTTATGTACTTTTACTGCAATACTTTAACTACATCAAGCTCATAATACTTATGTACTTTTACTGCAATACTTCAACTACATCAAGCTCATAATACTTATGTACTTTTACTGCAATACTTTAACTACATCAAGCTCATAATACTTATGTACTTTTACTGTTGGAGGATTTTTCATGCAGGACTTTTACTTGTAATGGAGTATTTTTACACTGCTGTATTGGTGCTTTCAACCACTGGATTGAGATTGTAGTTTAGGGTACAAGTAAGTCTCAGGAAGTTGTTGTGAAGTCTCTGAAGTGGTGGAAACATGGGTATCGTTGCTGACTGTCTGTCTGCTTGCATTTAGCGGAAGTGAAACACAGTTTGAACTTTAAACAGACACCACAGTCACACTGTGGGCGACTAGATGCAGGTATACAGAGCAGAGGTGACGCTCTCCTCCTGGTTAGTTTGTCTTTTTAAAAGTTGAAACATGTTCCTGACGTTTTCTGTTCATATATCTGAAATAAACAAGGATCTGCTGCTGAGCGCAACAGTAACAGAAAACTTAATCATTTAAAAAAAGACAAAACATTTACATCACTTTGCCAGATTTGAGCAACCACAGCTCCCACAAATGACTAAGATTTGCCAATAAAAATAATAATCTTTGTGAAACTTATGTGATGTTAGAATTAGGCTGCCACTAACGATTATTTTCATTATTGATCGGTCTGACGTTTACATTTTTGATTAATTGATTCACTGTTTTGTCTATAGAATGTTATAGTCATAATTTCTCTGATCTCAAGGTGATGTCCTCAAATCAACAGTCCAACATCCAAAGATATTCAGTTTACTGTCATTTACTATATGACAAAGAAAAGTTGTTTCCTCACATCTGAGGAGCTGCAACCTGCAAATATTTGGTATTTTTCCTTAAAAAATTACTAAAATAATAGTTCTGGACTGCCCCGTATTAAGGAATAGTCACATTTCAAATCTTCACATTGGAGAAGCTGAAAACAAAGAATTTTTCCTAAATAAACTGACTTAAACGATTAATTGATGATCAGAATAGTTACTGATTAATATCCTGGCTATTCACTAATTGATTAATTGCCTAATTGTTGCATCTCTCACTCTCAGAAAGAAAGAAAGTAATGATTCCTACAATGTTGGACGATTCCTTTAACATACTCAGATGATGTAATAATGTTAAAAGAGGGTTCCCAGTGTTCCCAGTGTGTGTTAAACCAGCAGTCAAGTGTCCATGTGAACAATGAAAGAGGTTTTCCTCACTGTAATCATTCCTCCTGTTCATACTGGATATTAAAACATCCTTCAAATGTGCTTTCAATGCATTTAAAAGTCTGTGTGAAGCTTCTATTCAGCTTCAGCAGTCTGAGTTAGTCATATCAAGTGGATATCTGACACATTTACAGTCTTTTTAGCATCAAATTCCCTCTTTGTGTTTCCTCGGACAGTGTTTCCCTGTTGAGCTGCGGTGGAAGTATAGTAACAAAAAGAGGGACTTTGGCACTAAAAAGACTGTAACGTTGAAAAATATCTACTTGATTTGACTCATTTGGACGCTGAAGCTTCATATTAGCCTCAGATAAACTTTGAAATACATTTTTGCACAGAAGGAGGACTGTGGATTTTGTCCTCCATCACTTCCATTGTAAGGTCATTATGAAGGGATCTTCTAATGGTCAGTATGAACAGGAGGAATGATTACAGCAAGAAAAACAGCTTTAATGTTCATTTGGGCTCCTGATTGTTGGTTTAAGATGGACTGGGAGACAACGATCAGACAGAACATGTGTCTGAATTCAGTGTCTTTAAACCCGTAGTTTACTGTCAGGTCTTTAGTCTTGGTCACAGCTCATGTGTCTTCCTCTCTGTCAGGTGTGGAGCAGAAGGTGGACAGTTTGTCTAAGCTGAAGGTTAAAGGTTTGGTAGTTGGACCGATCCATGTCGCTCCGGCAGACGAAGCCATGAGTCTGAGGTTTGAGGAGATTTCCTCTGAAGCTGGAAACCTGGAGCAGTTTAAAAGTCTCGTGCAGGCTGCTCACAAGAAGGGTGAGTGCATGGATGCAAAAAATAAAAATATTGAGACTAATCAGGTGTAATTATTGATTGAATATGCCAGCTTCAAACTGAAAAGGCTGGTATTAGGAGTTTTTAACAGATTTATTCAAGGGTTGATTCCTTCTGGTAAGTAAGAGGTTTTTTAGGCTTTTTAATGATTTACAGGGTTATTAATGGATTAATAACAATGACTGATAATAATAGTGACTGCCTTGCAAGTAGTACAGGCTTTTTATTATTATTACTCAGCAGTGTTGCACATGAAGTCCTAAAACATGTTGTGTTGTAATTGTGTTTTCCTCTTTCTTGATTCTGCAGAAACCTGTAAAATATTAAGTTTAAAACTTCATGTTAGTCTGTTGGAACTGAAATGAAATAAACATATATTTGACTGCGATACCTGTCGTGTCTTCCTGCAGGTATTAATGTGATTCTGGATCTGACTCCAAACTATCAGGGATCATCTGGACCCTGGTTCTCCAACACCACTGTGACCAGCGTCGCTGAGAGACTCAAGGTGAGGATCTTACTCACAGACAACATGTTCAGCTGCTGCTCTACCCAGCTGTCATGGTGGTGAATGAATGGCATGAGTTTGTTCTTTACAGTGACACTAACCTGAAGAAGATGACTGTAGGTGGTGGTGTTGAGTTAGCATGAAGTGCCGAAGGTGTGCTGATGTTTGTCATGAAGTACAGGCTTTCTGTTTCTTGCTGTAGTGTTCGCTTGTAAGAACTGTTGTACCACCCACCATTCAAACACCTGGGGGCCTAATTGGGGGCCCAGGTGTTTGAATTGGGCCTAATTTCACCCAAATCATCAGACTCCTGCTTTCTGTAAACAGGAGAAATACATTATTTCATACAAATCTCAAATACATGATACTGTAAAAGAAACGTAACACTACTACAAAGCTAACAGATCAGCGGGTGGGTCTGTCTTTATGATATGGTTTCATTTCAATAAATGTTCAAATGATCCAATATTTCAGCAAAAATAAATAATAACACTGATGCTTGACTATTAATAATTAATGATGTCATATATAATAATATATCAGTCAGAGGGACCAAACCACTACTTTTACTGCAATACTTTAACTACATCAAGCTCATAATACTTATGTACTTTTACTGCAATACTTTAACTACATCAAGCTCATAATACTTATGTACTTTTACTGCAATACTTTAACTACATCAAGCTCATAACACTTATGTACTTTTACTGTAGTAGGATTTTTCATGCAGGACTTTTACTTGTAATGGAGTATTTTTACATTGCTGTATTAGTACTTTTACTGCAGTAAAGGATCTGAATACTTCTTCCATCACTGTTTATTGGTTATGATACTTTAATAAACTCTCTACACTCTAGTTTTCACTCTTGACGTCTATAAAGTCACAGAAGGTCGGCGGCAGGTCTGTCCTGAGTAAAACACAAGTCTAATTGACTTAAAGTAAATGTTTGTTATTATTTATTGTTTATGAGGCTGTTAAAGCTCAGTTTCATCATGAACACAGATGTCACTCATCAGTTGTGTTGCTGATTGCTGACTTGTAATGGAGTATTTTTACATTGCTATGTTAGCATTTTTACTGCATTGAAGGATCTGAGTACTTCTTCCACAACAAGAAATAACGCCAAATCACATCAAATGAGAAAACATGACGGTTCAAGTTGCACAGTGATAAATATAGAAGCTCCAAACTGTCAAAAATAAAAACGAAGGTAAACTGTAAATCATAAATAAAGAGTTGATCTGAGACAGCAGGGGGCGCTGTTGTGTTTCTCTCTCCTGTCAGTCTGCTCTGGTGTTCTGGCTGAATGAAGGCGGCGTGGACGGCGTGCAGCTGTCGGGGGTCGAGCGCGTCGCCAGCGTGGTGCCGTCTCTGTGGACCGACATCCGAGCCATCGTCCAGAACCAGACGAACGAGCGTCCCGGCAAGAGGTGAGAAACATCCAGATTTAATTAACACCACATAAACTCATATGCTCCTAAATTTAGAGATTTGGAGGACTTTAAAACTGCACAAGTAATATAGAAAGTAGAAAAATAAGATGCTTTCAGACTGTATCCAGAAGTTTCAAATTCAGCCTGTCCTCACAAGAAAAAAACGACAGTATACAACTTATGGTTACGTTTACACCATCTAGTGGCTGTTATAATTATGACCTGCGGAAGTGATGCTGTTCAGGTGACGTCAATATAGACCAGACCGGCATTGCGTCATTGTGAGAAACAGGAAAATGCCCAAAAGCTGTTGTGTAGCAGGTTGTAAAACAAATAAACACACAAATCCAGATGTCCGGTTCCCCATCCTTCCTGGAAAAGAGAGGGATCCAAAAGAGAGCTTTATGACTTCAAGCTATCCGGAGACAAGATAAGGAGGGAAAGCTGTGACACCCAGTGTCTTCTCACGTATATGTGTGTGAGAAACACTTCATAACTCGTAATGTCACAATTTTTTGTAACTTACAAAGTAACATAATTCTTTTCTAGTTAAGATGTAGTACTAAACTTAACAAAAATGCAGATGTCAAGATAAGATCCACTGACGGAGGGAAACTAAAGGGGCATAATGGCTCACTGATCAATGTAATTTATTATATTGTGAACAATCAGGTTCAGGCAAGGAGGCAAAATAATTACAAGAAATATCTATAGAACAAAGGTTTGTTTTACATGAAATGAACGCATACAAACTTCTCAGCTCAACACACGTCAAATTGCATCAACATCTACAGGATCTGAGGTTTTCTATCCTTGCCTAACACTAACCAAGTGGTTTTTGTGCGCGAACCTAAAAAGACCTTAACCAGAGCGTTGTAAAACCATTAATCATTATATTATAGTGGTCACATGGGTCACTAGAGGGCTCATACAAGTCATTATGGGATTCATTGGAAATAGACCTGTTCTGTTGTTTTGGTATGAGGTTGTATTGCAACATTAAATCAGTATGAACTAAGAGGAATTTGCATGATCATAAAAACAAAGATTAGAACAAATGCAAAACAAAGATGTTTATCAGTCAATGGAGTTCATTTATGGAATAGTTTGGAAAAGGAAATTAAAATATGTTGCTAATACACTGAATGGATTTAAAAAATATCTAAAAATAACATGATTAACAAAAATAAAACTGATGTATGAACATTAGTGTGAATATGAATTTTGTTTTGGGACTTTTTGGTAGGCTATATTAAATATACATATATAAAATACATATGTAAAACATATATAAAACATGTATATACATACATATATAAAATAGTGTATATTTAAAGGGATCTGAACAGAATAATTAATGTAGAGGGTTGGTGTGATAAGCTGAGGCTTCATCCTGCACCTTTTCAGTTAGTATAAACTTGCTTTGGTTTGTCACTGCGTCAAAAGTAATGACTTATTATTTATTTATTTGTTTATTTATTATTTATTTACATATGTATTTGAGTTGAACAAGTTGAAAATGACCGAACTAAACTAAACTAAACTAAACTAAACTAATAAAATGGCATAAAAAGTCCACTGTGGATGTTTCTTCTAGAGTGCTGATCGGCGTCACAGATCGATCCTCGGCTGAAGACGTGTCCTCGCTCCTCTCCTCCACTGGAGTCGACTTGCTGATCTCCAGGGTCCTCCGTCCCGGAGACATGGACGCCACGGAGCGCGCTCAGCTCATCCAGCACTTGTATTCGTCCCACAACCAGACCAAGCTGGCCTGGAGCCTGGGGGGCCGGGCTGAGGGTCACCTGGCGTCACTGGTGGGCCCGGCGCTGGTCAAACTGTACCACTTGCTGCTGCTGACGCTGCCCGGGACGCCCGTCTTCAACTACGGAGACGAGATCGGCTTGATGGACGAGGTGAGGACTTCTGTGAATCCTGAGAGAACATTTAATTTTTTTTTGCCATTTCTTTATTAAGTTTTTACATGAGTATATTCACAGCAGACTGTTTCTCTTACCAACCTTTTTTTAAAAAAATGTTTTATTGTTTTCACTGGAAGATCGTATGTAGCATCTTTCAAATTGTTGGTAGAAAAATAATAACCTCAGTGTGTTCTGTCTGTTACATTGTGATTCTTCATATGAGCACTAGATGGCACCAGAGTGAGTTACTATACATGGTGGACTTAAAGGAAAATATAACACCTTGTTTTAACTTGAGCACACCTCCTTCACATGTTTCAAATCCAGAGTTCACTTCATTTCAGAACCTGTGAAAAGTATTTAAATCTGTTCCAGATAAATTCATGATCAATAATTTCTTAATGGATTGGATTGTCTGTTGTCTGTAATGGTTTCTGCCTGACAGGCAACCGATACCCCCTGCCAGTGTTGGATAAAACACTGACAGACAGCTGTCCTCTACCTCTGACCGAGGTATTGAACGAGTTCCTAAAATCTAAACGCAAGACCGCCTTAGTCTGCTGAGGGAACCAGAGCTCAGCCTGACTTCTGTAACCATCAGCTGTCGTTGAACCGCTCTAACAGGCCTATTTAGTCAAGTATGTCCGGACAGCCGGGTCACAACAGAAGTGTGTGGGTGCAAATAGGTGTTGGAGGTTTGAAAGTACTCCAAGATGATCTTCTAACAGGTCAAACAGGCCTAACAGTTTAACCAATTAAACAAATATAATAAACCCTTCAATCTGATACTTAATTGAAATTATACCTCTATCACAAGTGCATCAGGTTGATCACAATCAGCAACTCTAAACCCTCCCAAATCTGATCATTAATAAACATAGCATGTTTATCCTTAGCAGAATGTCATTATAAATTTTTAATATAAACAAATTTAAAACTCATGTCAGTCATACCCCAGGGGGGCGTCTTTGCTTACCTTGCCGACTATGAGAGCACCTCAGAGATGAGCACAAGTAAGGAACTTTGATTGGAGTGTAAAACAACACAAACCAGTTTTATTTGTTTTTTACAAAAGTGAGTAATACAAAATATAAAAAGTAGAACTCTAGGACTTAAAGGAGTTATAGAAGTTATAAAAATGCAAAAGGGACAAACTGGCAAAAGGACCCTAGTTCATGACTCAAAAAAGAGGCTTCTGGCCCTCTTGTCTTTACTTTTTATATTCCTAGCCTCATTCTTGTAACTTTCCTACACCCATATATGGTAATCCGCCAGAACATCTTTCAGTCGTTGCACAACACTACTGACATTTCTTTTGTCACATTACAAGACGGTGTCTGGAACGTTGACAGTTAACATACATCTGCTCTATTATGTTTGAGGTTAGGGTATAAGGGTGTCAGCCTGGTGCAGGAAACCACAGCTTCATCTTGGCCTCAGGCTCCACTACTGGTTGTCTGTTTCCTAGGTGACTGTGTACTTTGTCTGGTTTGAAAGTTCAGCTATAGTTCAGCACAAATAGTATAAGACATGTGTCTATGTTTAGACTTATCACCAATTATAATTAAATAATTTAGTCAGAGGTAGGTTTAAGGTTTGATATAGTGGACCTTTCAACACTGTTAATCAAATATGATGATTGATTACTATTAATTGTTAGCATTTTGACATTTTTATCATTTCTATTAAAGGACAACAAGTTTCCCAAGATGCTTTGGGACTCTGGCAAGGAGCTGAATGGGACTCTGCAGGTAAACACACCTGAAAAATAACAATACATACTGCAGATACTGTGTATAAAAACTGTTTTAGTACTAGTACCAGTAGCAGTAGTTCTAATAGTAGTGCTAGAACCAGCAATCACAGTACAGCAGCTGTTGTAGTAGTGGTAGTAGTAGAAATAGCAGAAGCAGTAGTTATAGCAGTAGTAATACCAGAAGCAGTGGAGGTAATAGAAGTATTAGTATTAGTAGCAGAAACAGGTGTAATTCTACAGTAATAATAGTGGTAGCAGTACAAAATAGCAGAAACAGTAGTTGTAGCAGCAGTAGTGATATTAGTACTAGCAGTAGTATAGTAGTAGTAGTAATATCAGCACTAGCATTAGTAGCTGTAGTGGTAATTTCTAATAAATAAGAGACACACAAAGAGAGAATGTCTTTCTGTGTTTTTTATTCAATACACTGTACAACATGATATGCCTCAGCCTCTCTGTTTGGCCTAGTTTTATACAGCAGTCTGCACAGGAACACACAGGAAATGTGTTTCTTATCATGTCTTGACATCTCCCATCTTACATGGTTCTGAGTCCAGATTTCAGACAAAGGAAGAGGACTCAGAGAATCATCATCACTGTATATAGTGAACAAAACCCAGACACATATAACTGTGAAGCAAAGCCTTCATATGAGGTGTTAAGATAGTACTTACTTATGTATGAGGCATTACAGGAATGTGCTGTACAGCAGCAGTATCAGTTACAGTAGTGGTAGTAGCAGTACCAGTAATAGTAGGAATAAAAATAGTAATCTTAGTAGAAGTTGCAGCAGTAACAGCAGCAGTAGTTCTACTGATAGAAGTACAAACAGCTGAAGTTTTAGTAGCAGTAGTTGAAGCAGCAGGAGCAGAAGTAAAAGGAGCAGTTTTGGTAGCATAAGTAGTGGAAGTAATAGAAGTATAAGTACTATGTTAGTAGCAGTACCAGTAGTTGTAATCCTAATAATAGTGGAAGCAGTAGCAATAGCTGTAGTAGTTCTAGTATTAGCAGTAGTAGAACAAGCAGCAGTGGAAGTAATTCAAATATAAGTACTAGTGTTAGTAGAAGTACCAGTTATAGTAGTGGTATCAGTAGAAGTAGTACTAGCAGTAATAGTAGTGTTAGAGGTAGAAACAGTAACTTTAGCATCAGTATTTGTAGTAGCAGTAGTAGAAGTAGAAGTATCAGTATTAATGGTAGTAGTAGTTGTTTAAGTGGCAGCAATTGTAGAAGTAGTACTGGTACCAATTGTAGTAGTAGTAGCAGCAGCAGTAGTACTACTGTTAGAAGTAGTAACAGCAAATTTTAGTAGCACTGGTTGTAGCAGCGGGAGTAGAAGTAAAAGTACCAGTATCAGTTGTGGAAGTAATAGAAGTACCAGTATTAGTAGTAGTAATAGTTTTTGTTGTAGTAGTTTAACTAGCAGCAATTGTAGAAGTAGTGCTGGTACCACTTGTAGTAGTAGTAGCAGCAGCAGCAGTAGTACTACTGTTAGAAGTAGTAACAGCAAATTTTAGTAGCAGTGGTTGTAGCAGTGGGAGTATAAGTATCTGTATCAGTAGTAGTAGTAGAAGTAGTACTAGCAGTAATAGTAGTGTTAGAGGTAGAAACAGTAACTTTAGTATCAGTATTTGTATTTTAAGTAGCAGCAATTGTAGAAGTAGTGCTGGTACCACTTGTAGTAGTAGTAGCAGCAGCAGTAGTGGTAGCAGTACAAACTACAAATAGTATCACTACCAGTTATAGTAGTATAGTTGCAGGCCTATAACTCATACCAGCTTTAACAGTAACATTAGTAGTATTAGTAGCAGTCTTTGTAGTAATCTTGTCATGATTAGTATTATTGAGCCGTTACCACTTTCTGTTCTCTGTCACAGCTTCTTATCAGTATTAGTATTACTGTAGTACCAACAGCAGTAGTAGTATTATTATATAGTTTGGATGATTATCAGTACTGTATATTGATCTGCTCTCCCTGCAGGAGGAGCGGAATCAGCGTCTGTCCTGTCGTAGTTTTTTCCACAGTCTGAGCGAGCTGCGGGGTAAAGAGCGCTCGCTGCTGTTCGGAGACTTCGTCGTCCTCTTTAACTCATCGTCCTCTCTGGCGTACCTGCGTGTCTGGGATCAGAGCGAGCGTTACCTGGCCGCCTTTAACTGGGCAGAAGAGGCGGCGCTGCTGGAGCTGAGGGATGCGGCGCTGCCCAAGCAGGCGGCGGTGGTCCTCAGTACCAACAGCACCGTCATGCCGACAGACAGCAGCGTGGACCTGACAAACCTGCGGCTCGGCCCCGGACAGGCTGCACTCCTCAGGTTTCCCTACACAGGATAGAGCTTAGATCCAACTGTGAGCTGGTAAGGTTTAGATAAAATGATGAGTATCGTGATGTAAGAAATTTTAGTAACTGTTGAAAAGCAGCAGTAGTTAACTTGGTCAAAATGTTTTTGTCTCACAGCTCAGTTCCTTCACATTAACTGTATGTTGGTGAATATTAATCTTACCACATTATGATAAATCAGCTTTCTCTATATTGTGCATTTGTGAAAACAAAATAAAAATAAAGTAAAGTTTTACAGTCTGATGTCTTTATTATGTGAGAGTCTATAAACTTGTGCAGGGGAGGTGAGCTGCACTGCTGAGATAAAAAAAAATCTAAATTATGAGATAAAAAGTCACAATTTTGATACAGATAGTCAAAGTTAATTAATAAATATTGCATGTTTATCCTTAGAAATTTCCATTATACATTTTCAATATAAATAAATTTAGATCTCATGTCAGCCATATTTCAGAGGGGCGACTCAGAAGACCTCAGAGATGAACTTTGGTTGGAGTGTATAAAAATACAAACCAGTTTTATTTGGTTTTTACAAAAATTAGTATTACAGGATATATAAAAAATAAAATACAAAAAACATGAATGTACAAGTTAAAATGAATAAAAACCCTCTCTGGGATTTAAAAAAGTCAATAAACCTTTAAGGCAAATAGACAAAAAGGCAAACTGGCAAAAGGACCCCTGAAGACGACCAAAAAGCCCCCGAGGCTGTCCCGGCCTTCCCTTTCATTTCAAAACATCTCTGGCTTCTTACATTCTTACGCTCATATGTGGTCATCAGCCTGAACATCAACAAGCTGCAGGCTAATGTTTGCTGGTGAAACAATGATACTTCTTTGTTTGTCACTAACAACACAATTCGTGGCGGCTCAGATACGTCTACATTTTTAATGATTGCGGTTGAAGGAAACCACAACTTCTTTGGCCTCAGGCTCTACTGCTGTTTGTCTGTTTCCACGGTGATGGTTTGAACCTCGCTTATTCATGTAACCGTCAACATTGTGTAATTTCTTTTAAATATTGTGGAAAAACTAGTTCGAACAACTTAATTTTTATGAGTGATCAACTTAAAAGTGTATGTTTTTTCTGCCAGTTATTAAGTAGGTGGTAATTAAAAATATCTTTGATTGTAGAGGAAAAGCTAATTCCCCTTACTCGATGTAGTTTGTTGGTTCAACATAAAATTATTATCATAACTTTATAATTTTATCAGGTCATCACAACTCAAAAGGCTTGACGCAAACTGTTGTTGTAGTTATGATACGTCTACATTTTTAATGATTGCGGTTAAAATATAAGGATGTCAGCAAGGTGCAGGAAACCACAACTTCTGCTCTGGCCTCAGGCTCTCTGCTGGTGTTTGTCTATTTCAACTGTGACTGTTTGCACCTCGCATGAAAGTTCAGTTGTAGTTCAGCACAAACAGTGCAAATTCACTTCATTCCTTTCAAAAAAATTTGACCAAGATATCATACTAATAAATATTGATATATTATTCATTTTTAACAATCCCAACTTCTCGGCAGACAAAACTTACATAATTAACTTGATTAATATCTTGGAAAAATATTCATAAATTGATAGGGCTTGAAAGATTCCTTTTATGTTTAAAGATACCAATTTTAAAACGTATTTGACTACTATTGAAAACTTAAAACTCAAAAATTACAAATCGGCAAAAGCTATTTGATTAGACATTTCAGATTTACTCCAGTTGTTAAGCAGACCCTGAAGGTTTTTGTTAGTCTTCTTTCCTTTCCCTACATTTTGTCATTTGTTGTACAATTTAATTTGTTTTTAGGCTATATTATTTTTATACTGTGAACTATACTTACAGCAGCTTTTATAATGGAAAAACTGCCTGGAACATGTATAATCAATGTATGTAATTAATTAAATTTACTCAATAAAGTTGGGGAAAAAAAGAAAAAAATGCTGCTTCTTCATGTCTTCACTTCCTTTTGCTGGTTCAGATTTTCAGCTGGAAACATTGATATGCTCATTTTCAAATATTTGTTATTACTATGGAACTAATATTAATCTGCAAAATGGAAAAGTGAAGCTGAAAAAACTAAAAGCAGCTTTTGTCTCCTTCTGCTCGAAAATAAGGAGCCATTTTGTTTCATAAAAGTCTAGGCAGATCTGGCTGCAGACAAGATGGCGGATGTCTGAGTAGGCACTAATGTTTATTTTATCAGGAGCATCAAGGAGTTACGACATCAACCAAGGCCACATACTACAGGATTTACAGCCGAAGCTGTTTATGAACCTGCAAAATTACATATTCACAAATGTATATTTAGTAATTTAGTCATGTAAATGTTGAAATGAAGAACTCATTTTGTTTCAAATCATTCTGGCGGGAGATCCCGCTCCTTGGCAACAGTGACGAAGTGGGACGGTTAATCTCGCGTGAGTTTCCGCGAGAAAACGGAGGTGGCATTTGAACTGAGTCAGAAATGCGGTCCCGTCAGTCACAGAGGAGACCTGCTGGATTTCACTGAACCAGGGCCACTACAGTACGGGATGGAGGAGAACCAGAACCCGGAGCACCGCACCCACCGACAACCCCCGTGTTACCAACAGGTCATAAACAGGTCATAAACAGGTCAGTGTTCATGAGTTTATGATCAATAATCTCCGTTTACTTTATGTTTAAGGAATTTCCACTCTCCCGCGAAGTAGTATGTAGTATTAAGAAGTATTAAGCTGCCCTGAGTGCAGTTAGTAGTTTAACTCCTTTTCCTTCATAACTTTTTATACTGACTGGCAGCAGCTTTTAATAGTCATGTGACTGTTTTATTATGTGTTTATAATAATATGATATCAGAATAAAAGCTGTCAGAACATGTTAATGCAATATTTATTCATCCGAAACATAGTCAGTTACATTATTTAACTGCACAATCTAGTTTCACATGACTTGTTGTGGAACAAAATGATTATAATACATTATTGTATCAATAAAATATAGATTATATATTATCAGAGGTGGAAGAAGAAGTTCCAATACAGCAATGTAAAAATACTACATTACAAGTAAAAATGCATGAAAAATCTTACTTAAAAGTGATCTTATACGTAGTGTTATCAGCTTGATGTAGTTAAAGTATTAAAGTAAAGTAGTGGTTTGGTTTTTCTCCAATCTTTTGGTGAAATGCATCAAAGTACAATTTGTCCAAATATTTGGATAATAACAGTAATATGAATATGAACACAACATTAATGTTGATATATATTTAATTAATCCTATGCATGTATTTGTGTATGTGTGTGTACTGATGAGGGGTATGAGGATATGAGTTATTACATAAAAATGTAATAACTCATATCTCATATGTTCAAATTCTTTGTCAAAATGTGAAACTGTACTCATTCAATAATGTACTGAATGTGTTTGTCTGAGCTCTGTCTTTTGTTTCTTCCATCTTTGACATTAATTTGATAAAACAGTGGGACTTTTTTCTTCTTACTTAGATCCTGTATTTGTTTTTATATTGTTTATTTTGGTTCATGTTCAGGATGTAATTATTTGGCTCTGAAAGTTATCTGCTATTCATTCTGAAAAAGTAGGCCTATAAGCTTTTGCCCATATTACCACTACTATGCAGAATAGCTAATGAACTGAAATATGCTCAAATATGCCCCCCAATATATTGATATAAAAAACATAAATTAAAAAAAACATGCACACACAAACACACAAACCAGCACCTTGGCCTCATCTCATCTCCTGTCCCAGTTGTTACCAGTACAGACTGTAGTTCTGTCGGCTCATCTGGGGGAATGTCACCACCTGCTGGTGTAGCGAGTAACTGCATCTCTTTGTGAATTGTTTCTACAGATCAGCTGTGTTACAAATTGGACAAAAATCCACAAATAGGAGGGAAGTCACAAATGTCACGCGCAGAGTTATTATAGTTTTATATTTTTCATTACTTTTTATTTCTATTTTGTTTTTCATTTTTGTTTTCAATTCAGTTTAGTTTCAGCTAGTTTCCAGAATGGGTTTGCTTGTTTCAGTTTAGTTGTTGTTTAAAAATGTTTAGTTTTTATTGGTTTCATTTTTTTTTTTTTAATATGAATATGGGGAGTTTTGTCAGGGGCAAGTTTTAGGTAGGCAAGGATGTTTTGAGGTGTGGGTGTGTCACTACATAGGCCATTTGTTTGAAGTCATGTTGTGAACTTTAACCCCTGACCCGACCGAAGGAAGCTTCTTGCTATTGTTATTGTGCAGCTTAGACTGCAGGCCAGATGCAGATGTTGAAACTGGTTACATGAAATAATCATATAATAATAGTAACACACACGATCAGTCTCTCCTCCATCTTCACAGTTGCTTGGTAAACAGTGGAATGCTACAGTTCTACATGGTAAACAAGGTTCTTCTTCCCCTTGGCGTCTTTGGTCTGATCGCAGACTTACCTGATTGATCACCACAGCATGACATTGGGTTGCGTACTGCCAAAAGTTGATTCCGCTTCAACTTCTTGCTGGACGGCTGCTGTGGTTTTTCACTGACCCCTACGCAGTCCCCCTCCTGCAGTGTAAATGCACTGCCCCCAGTCAAATGAATGGGAGGACTGCAGTTTTTCCTGCATTACCGGATTTGGTGTGAATGTCTGTGGTCAGGATCAAGATAAAAAAAAAACTCTGGATCCTACATTTCCCATAATGCAACTCTGTTTATGGTTTTAGATCACTTCCTCCACCATGTCATATCACTTTCTCTCTCTTTGTCTGTATGTTTGTCTGTTGTCATAGAAACAACAAGAGGGGAAGGGACTCAAACATCACCGCTGTCAGCACTGTCACAAAGCCTTCACAAAATCAAGATATTTAAAGATTCATCAGAGTTCACACACAAGAGAAACTTCACAGCTGTGACCAATCACTGGAGACCGTAAAAGGCACCAACGCATTTATAGTGGAGAAAAACCATGCAATTGTGACCAATGTGGGAAAGCTTTCACTGCAGACGATTGTCTTAAAGTCCACCAATGCATTCATACTGGAGAGAGTCCGTACAGCTGGGACCAATGTGGGAAAGCTCTCACTCAACCAAGTAATCTAAAAAGAAACCAGCGCATCACACTGGAGAGAAGCCGTACAGCTGTGTAATGTGGGAAAGCTTTCACTAGAGACGATGTTCTGAAAGCACACCAACTGACTCATACCGGAGAGAAACCATACTGGTGTGACCAATGTGGGAAAACTTTCACCTCAAACAAAGACATAAAAGTCCACCAATGTATTCACATGGGAGGGAAACCATACTGGTGTGAGCAATGTGGGACAGCTTTTACTACAGGCAGAACTCTAAAAGTCCATTGATGCATTCATTCGGGAGATAAACCATACTTTTGTGAGCAATGTGGGAAAGCTTTCCTTAGAGACTGGGCTTTAAAACACCACCAACGCATTCATACTGGAGAGAAGCTGTACAGCTGTGGCCAATTTGGAAAAGCTTTCACAAGAGAAGATCATCTAAAAGTCCACCAACTCAGTCATACTAGAGAGAAACCATACTGGTGTGATCAATGTGGGAAAACTTTCACTACAAACTGTGCTCGAAAACTCCACCAATTCATTCATACTGGAGAGAAACCATACAGCTGTGTGGAATGTGGAAAAGCTTTCACTCAAGTCAGTGGTCTAAAAATGCATCAACTCATTCATACTGGAGAGAAGCTGTACTGGTGTGAGAACCTTCACTCAAGGCAGTCATCTAAAAACCCGCCAATGCAGTCACTCAGCATGGTGTTGAACATGTTTTAGAGGCTGTCTCCTCTCAGTGCCTTTAATAACAGTATTGTTCTATCCTGAGCTTCTCTACAAACTGAGGGCTGCCAACAGTAACATTAGAATCAGCATGTATGCCATGTGTGGCGCATGTGACCGAATTTAAAGCTCAGTTATTGGCTATTTCTTGCAGAAATGCATCTTGGGAGTCGTAGTTAACTTGTACCCTTAAAGGTTTTTATTTTATTTTTGAATTCCATGTTGATCCAAGTCGTACAAGTGCTCAAACTGTATAAGGTAACATTGTCTTTGTCTTACACCTAAAATACCTCCTCCCGCCTCGCAAATCTATAGATCTAATTCTAAGATCTCCGGTTGATTTGGGTGTGTGAACCCTTTTTGTGCTTTGTGCTGTCAGGATTCAAGATAGCAATGATGTTTGGAAGGCCCTTATTAAAAATAATCAATGAGGGATTTGCAACCCTGTTTCTACTTCAGACTTGTGTGGATAACTACAGGACAGAACTATGAACAGACAATGACAATGGACTGAAGCTGCTCTTGCTTTGATGGAGTTGTTGATGGAGTGAGGGTGAGCAGTTGATACATGTATAAAAAAACATATACATAAACTGCATACCAGTCATCATGTCAGCAGTTGAGCCGAACCGAACGAGCAAAAGGACTTTTGATGATAAAGATATCTCATCAGGGGGAAAATTGTTGGTTTGAACAAGTTATGTACATGAATATATTAATTTTAAAATTTACAGTAAATGTTTTCTTCCTGGTTCAAGTTTGGTTTAATAATCTTTAATAATGTAAATATTACATTGGTGTCATTTTTTATTATTGAATGTGATTTTGAAGCTGTTAAAGCACCTGTGTGGGGATCTGACCACTTTGTCAAGAATCTGTTTAAGCTCCATCAGAACAAGTTAGTACAACATGTTGCCCAACCACATCAGGAAATCAAAAGTGTTTAGTTAATGGCTTAGAGAGAGGGAGGGATGAGATGTGATATTGTTTAAATACGCACATTTTCAGATGGTTTCTCCTGATGTTGTACTCTGTTAGTCACACATACAAAAATTCTGATCAGCAGCAGTCAGTGATCTTGGGAACTGTTTGTTCCCAAGATCTGAGTTGAGCTGAGTTTTTACCAATAACTAAGGGTGTTTCACAAGGTTCAGCTCTGGGTCCAGTTCTTTTTAGAATTTGTATTAACAGTATTTTTTCATCTTTAACTAACTGCCATGCGCATATATACATGGACGTAACAATTTCGTGTTGTATTGCAGACCTTGTCCAGCTAGAGATATGAAGACTCATCTCCTGGGAAAGGCTGACAGTAGAAATAATTTGACTTGAGCTCTAAGAACAGTGACAAATTATTTTTAAAGATAAAAATGCAATGTTTAGTTCAGTTTTTGGAAAAAATCAGCATGTCTGACACTGTTCAGCTGGCACTGGATGTCTGGTGGGGACTGCTAACGTTTGCTCAGCTTGTTTCTCTGATAATTTCTTAAGATCCCGATGTTAAGCAGGTTTCTGCCATGAGCGAAATTATCTGCAGAGGTCTTGTCCTGTCCAAAAACAAACGTACACAGGGATTAAAACTTTTAAAAATACTGAATAAAGCTGTTAGTTAGTTTCTCCGATGATGTTTGGCAAGCACCAGACTTCCGGAAGGGGCTGCTAGCTGAGCTGCTGCTAACGTTTGCCCAGCTTGTTTCTCTGATAACTTAAGATCCAACATCTGATGACTAAAAGAGAGCACATTTTTTCCCTGTTCTGATGTTTGATGTGAACATTAACTGAAACTCTTGACCTGTATCTGCAGGATTTTATGTATTGCACTGCTGCCACATGATTTGCTGATTTGATAACTGCATGAATAAACAGGAGCACAGATGTTCCTAATAAAGTACTCGGTGAGTGTATAATAGATAAGTTAATGAGAACAGACTTTGAGATACTCTGTTAATCAAACATGTCATGATTAGTGCATAGATATCTGATTACTGATCACTTCCTCAATGAATGGTCCCTGATGAACTCTGAATCAGCTGCTGAGCAACACAAAACTAATAACTACTCATTCATTTCTAATTTCCTCAACAGTAGTTAATGTTTTTGTGTCTCATCTAGTACAAAACTAACAATTAACTGCTGAGGTTTTACTGGGAATCCACAATGAGGTCCTTAATAACAAACCTGAGAGAGCAGGATTCTCCAAACAGATTTAATAAAGAAACATGTTTTCAACTCTTCAGCTGTGATAAAGGAACAAACTTGTCCTGCAGTAGAACAGAAAGAGCAGAAATTATTACGTCAACAACAAAAACAAACACAGCAGGTGGTGTTTTCATCTGGATAAATGTCCATTTGTCTTCTGAGTTCTCACTAACTGACGTGTTCCAACAGCCTCCGTCAAGTTCATCAAAGCTTTTCTATTGTCTATCTGCTCGCTCTTCCACAGGAAATCAGAAACAAACACAGAAACTTAAACTGCTTCCACAGAGAATCTAAAGCAGCGTTCCTGTAACTTCTGGGGAATTCTCTATTGTTTCTGATGCGCTCCCATCTGGAACCTGTATGTTATTCAGGAGTGGAGTTACATCACCTTTGTCAGCATCTCCTCCTGATCCTGCGACTCTCTGGTTGGTCAGATTTGTTTTTCTGGTATCAGGAGAATGAATGTGAATGTGAGAATGAGGTGAATTACAACCTCCAACTGTTTCTCACTTATTGTGGAGCTGCAGATTCGGCCATAAACTCTGGAAAGACATGAAGACCTTCATAGTTCAAAACTTTTCCCTTTTCTTCAAAGATATCATTTTTAATTTCAAATTACATGATAAAGACTCTGATAAAGATGATAAATGACTCTTATTGACTATTATTGCAAAATTTTACATTCACAAATGTAAATTTACCAAAAAAAAACATCACTTTAGAGCTGCTAGGATTAGTAGATTAATCAAACAGAATGAGGAACTATTCTGATTATTGTTTTAGTCATTGTTATGCCAAAAAAGAAAAAGCCAAAATGCTGGTTCTAGTTTGTCAAATGTGAATATTTTCTTTAGTTTTTACTTCTATGATAATAAACTTGTTAACTTTGGGTTTTGGACTGTCAAAATATCACACAGACTTTATTCTTAAGAAAAATCAACAACAGCTGTATTTCTTCTGAAAGCTAACCTTCTTTGATTCATCCTCTGTTGGCATGGTAACAGTGCTGCTGTGCAGAAGGACTTGCTCAGTAAAATTGTGAGTATTGCTGGAAAAATAAACGGCACTAAGCAAGACAGCCTTACCGGAATGTCCCAAACCCGGGCCCTGTCAAAGACTGAAAACCTGCTGCTTCACCAACAACACCCTGTTCAGTGAGCTTCAGCCCCTCCCATCAGGCCCACATCTTCGGGCGTCCAGCTGCAAAAGTAACAGAGTGAGAAATTCCTTTTTCCCATCAGCCATCACTCTCTATTACACACAACAGCACAACAAGGGCGGGTGTGTATGTCCTGCACATAAAACCTCCTCGTACTCACAGCAGTGCTGTAGTCAGTGCTGCACAGTGGAAAGTATGGTATTGTGTATATTTCTGGGCTGCATAGTGTCTTCTCTCACATTGAATATTTGTACTACAGGAGTCTGGATGTCTTGGATTGCGTTTTTCTCCTTAGTGTGTGTTTCTTTTACTGTGTATGTTAAGTTTTGGGAACATACTGCAAACCGATTTCCCTCTTAATCTTAATTTTTCTCTATTTTTTCACATCTGATAGACAAAATGATTAATAGAGACATCTAGATTTACTCTCCTCTCCCCACATGTTTTAAAATGTCTGTTGTCATGTATTTATTTCTCCTTGCTGTGCGTGTTCAGACTGTGTGGATTACTGTTTTCTTGTATTGTCACTTGGTGGTGCTGTTTCCTTGTTTGTATATTGCACTTGATTTCCAAGTAACCAAGTTCTTCAGCATTAATTTATAGGTCAAATAAAGACAGTGTTCAATTGGTACACTTCCAATTAATTAATTCTAATTGCTAAGCTAGCATATGCTAAAGCTTTTTAGTCAGTTTACAGCAGGTCTGCCAAACATGCAAACATACAATTCAACATGTGAGAATAAAATTTCCAATAATAAATGACTGATGAATAAATATTAACTCAGGTGGAAATGGAAATCTATAAATAGTACCCAATTACACAGACAAATCTTTCCTGGAAACTTTGAAAAAAATAATTAAGAAATTATAAGAATAATGAACCTTTAAAATAAAGTGTGACCAAAAATTCAGATGGCATCCTGTTGGTTCAGGGGTTAGGCAAAAAAATCTAACAGATCCAAGGATATCCACAACAAAGATTCAAATAAATATAGCTCATTTATACACAAAGACAGAAAAAATAACTACAATAAAAATAGATGTTATACATGAAGCTGAAGCTTGGCACAGGATAAAAACGCTGAAAGTTCATTTATTTTCACAGATGTTTCTGCAGTTAGAATTTGGTCTTTGTTTCCCACCACCATCATCCCACCACCCTCCCTTCACAAGTCTATAAAACTTCTTAAAACCAATGTTACACAATGTTTTACACAAAACTAACACACACATACAGGAAGAAAATAAACCAGTAAAACAGACATAAGATTCAAATTTAAGATGTACAGCATATAAAACAAAAATAATCACTAGATCAGTGGATCAAATGAGTTTGAAGAAGTGATTTAAAGGAAGATAATGACTTATCAGATTGAGCTCCTCAAACAGGTTGATCCAGAGCCCTGACAGCAAAGACCAGGACCCATATTTATATAATCAGCGCTAATTCATTTCCCACCACTCAGTGTGGAGTTATAGAAAAACAAGCTGCATTCATGCAAATTGTGGCTTTATTTATTTAATGATTCATTAGTTTTAAACTGCTGATGGCAGAGATATATTTAAAATAGCTGTAAGGACACATGAGTCAACAGGAGGTTTAGCTGGAGATGAGTTGGACAGTAGAGAAGATACATTTCATGTTTTTAATGTAGTTTTGTCCACAGTCCGTTTGCATCATTATCACTATGTGCAGTGTTGTACAATACATGCAAGATGCTGCACTAACTAAAGATGTAAAGGATGTGATTGGATAGGGCTGGATCACACAGCTGAATCACATGATCTCACCTACAAGTTTAAATTATATAGTTATTGTTAAAGCCACCTGATTGTGTTTACTTACAGCCTGATGCAAGTGACTTGTTAAATATTGTTATGAGATATAAACTATTCATTTTGACATCATATTTTTGCATATAAAAGCTAGATGTCTTTAATATTTACACACAGATCATCTCTGAATTGTAATCTGGAGCCATGAAGAGCCTCTAAAAATAATCAATCAAGTCTTTCAAATCGATCCTAAAAACAAACAGGTAACCAGTGAAGTGATTATAGAAATGGAGTAATATGATCTCTTTTCCTGGTTTTAGTTCAAGGTCTGACAGCAGCAGTGTTCTGTGCTAGTTTTATAGATATTATTTTAATATGTTTTAATGGTTTTAATGGTGAGAGCAGGACTGGACGAGCTGCTGATATGATCAAATTTTAATCAGCTGTGTTGAATAATTTCAAAAAGTATAAATGGACTGGAAAGGTTGAATAAAACTCCTAATGTATGAAAGATGTGGAACTTTTTCAGGTTTGAATGGAGTATGAAGCTAAGAGTTGAAAATGCACAAAAAAGAAGCTGAAGCAGTATGAATAGTTGAAATGCTTGGGCTAAACTAAATTGATGGCTTTACTGTGGATGAGGAAGCTGAAGGACAATGAATGATTTGGAAAAGTGGAAAATGGGAGTTCAACTGGAAACCTAAATCAACTGTGTTGAACAGTTTCAAAAAGTATGAATGGATGAGATGAGGAAGATGAGCAAGAGAAGGAGGAGGAAGAGGAGCAGAGAAGAGGAGGATGAAAAGGTGGAAAGAAGAGGAAGAAGAGGATGGGGAGGACAGAGGAGGTGGAGAAGGAGAGAAGAGGAAGAAGAGGAGGAGGAGGAGGACACAGGAGGTGAAGGAGGAGAGAAGAGGAAGAGGAGCAGCAGGAGGAGGAAGAGGATAAAATAAGAGGGGGAGAGAGGTGATGACGATAGTGTGTATGTGTGTGTGTGTGTGTGTGAGAGAGAGAGAGAGAGAGGTATGTCTGAATCGTGAATTAAACCTGAAACAGCTGAAGGCTACTGACAGTTAAAGAGGACCTATTATGCTCATTTCAGCTCTAATTTTTTATTTCTGGACTCCACTAGAGTAACTCTGCATGATTCACAGTTCCTTATTTATTTCATACTGGCCCTTTATGCAGCCCCACAGTTTCTCTTTACAGTCTGTTTTAGCTCCTGTCTCTTTAAGGCCCCACTCCCGATGAGCCCACTCTGTTCTGATTGGCAGCTTTACGTATTAGAGTTGTGTAACTTTAACCCCAATGCAAACCAAACATTTCCTGTTTTACTGCTTCAAATTAAAATTTTAAATAACTAAATAACAAGAGACTTTTGTTGTGAAGAATTTACAGGTAGTGAAACGTGTTCCTAACTAAAGTAACAGAGCTTCGTTAGCTGTGCTAAAAACGGGTAGAAACAACAACATATGGAGATATTTGGAGCTCTTTGTTCAGCAGATCAGTTAGAAATAATGCACGGAGGAATAGTACAAGCAGAAACAGCCACAGTGAGATATTTGATGAAGAGCTGCAGACAACCAGCACACCTCCAATAGGTAAACTAGTTATTTTACTTTGCTGTGTAATGAAGTCATGGTTCAGCATGACTACCCCTGGAGCAGAGAAGTGAACTTGCGCACTGTGCATGTAGCAATGTCCATGAAAAGAAATCTGTCACAAACTGACAACAGCTCGGGCTGAAAGTAGAAAAAAACCGAGCATTCAGAGCAGTCTGAAGCTGGTGTTAAACATAGAGATAACTGCTACATATGTTTACCTTGTTATGTGACATGACAGCCACTTTTAACGTGAACATCTGACATTGTGACATAATATACAGTACTGTGTAAAAGTTTTAGGCACTAAAAGTAAAGTGAGAATGCTTACAAAAATATTGCTATAAATTGTTTTAATTTATCAATTAACTTCTTACAAAGTTGAGTAAACAGCAGAAATCTAAATGAAATCAATATTTGCTGTGAGCAGCTATGCCTTTAAAACAGCAGCAGTTCTCCTCGGTACACTTTAACACAGTTTTTCATGGTAACTTGCAAGAAAGTTGTTGTAACCATCCTGGAGAAAGAATGTTCTTCTGTGGATTTATTATTTTGGCCATCTCAGGTGCTTCTTCATGTTATCCCAGATTGACTCCATGATGTTGAGATCCGGGCTCTGTGGGGGCCAAACCATCTGTTGCAGGACTCATCATTCTTCTTGTTGCTGAAAATAGTTTTTTATGACTCTAGCTGTATGCTTGGGGTCATTGTCATGTCATGAATAAATTTGGGACCGATCAGACACCTCCCTGATGGTATTACATAATGGATAAGAATCTAAACATCTAGAGTACCTAGAACTTTTGCACAGTACTGTATATGTCTGAAAATAAGGAAAAGCATAATATGTCCCCTTTAAGAGTCGAAAATGCATGAAAAAGTATGAAAATGTGTACATTTTAAACTTTAAGTTGAATGGAGCAAAATTGCCTCAAAATGTTGAATATTTTGGAAAGTATGAAAGGTATGAATGAGAAAAGTAATAGCAATAATGTCCTAACTGAGTTGGATTTATTGATGTTTGAAAGAAGTTTCTACATTGAAAAGTGCAGAAGGAGTTTGGTGCCAAAAAAGTGGGTGGAATAATAATAATACATTTTGTAGAATAACATAGGTTATGAATGCTTTCCAGCATTCACAAAAATGAATTTTAGCATCATAGTTCTGTTCCATAACCTTGGTAAGTTACCTGTCTGCTTACTTGCTTATATACATAATGTACCAAATTACCACTGTTTAATATTTCCAGCCGAGACTATGAGAAATCTACAACACATCATCATTATTTCTACTTTGCTGCTCTGACTGTGGTAAAACAGTGACGTCTCACTCTCTCCCAGGAGTAATCCTTCTCCTGCTGAAAGTCAGAGTAAATTCTCTTCTTCTTCATAAATTAGTTTTAGTCCTTGGTTAACTCTCAGTGCGATACAGAGATGCTTGACAAATATGGGCTGAGGGTTAGAGTCTGAGTTATTATACTTCTAACACCTGTTTTTTTCTTTTCTGCATCAAACAGCTCATGTATAATAGATTTGTAAAGTATTGACTTCAACAAAATCCAGAGATAACTGTTCAGTTTGTAATCAGTTAAGAGACTTAGGTGAAGATGACAAAATCCAGATCCAGATTCCAGATGGATCATCAGGATACAGCTGATCCTCTCTCAACACACACTCCTGGATGTTCACTCACACTCTTACAGAGATCATCACCAGCTGATGAGAGAAGAAGAAACAATAGAGATCATAAAACAGCTGTCAGTCAGTGATGCAGCACATCCAGTATAAAGAACAGCAGGGACTTCAGTCCTGTTCAGACCAGAGGTGGAGCAACTGTGCAGTGCAGCCACCTTCCTTTCAGCTCTCATGTTAATGTGTTGGAGTGAACACACTGAGCTCCAAGCTCAATGAAGGCAAAGACTTTTGGTATCAAGTTTGTTCACTCTGCAGATTTCAGTATCAGTACACAGAGCAAATAAACTGCTGAGAGTCATGAACACATCATTACTGCAGGAACAGAGATATTCACTCATCAGTTTACTGATGGATTTATTGTTGACACATGTGAACTGAAAAGTTTCAAAGCTACAGAGTTTCTGTGGGATTTGAAGATATTTCCTGCTGTTTAATCATCACATGACCATCTGTCGGAGCTCTCAGCTTAACACCTGCTGTGATTCCTGGACTTCAGCAGAGGTTCTGGTCTGTATAAAGACCACATGGTTACTAAACGTAATGATGGTTCTGTGAAATCAGAGCCAGTGATTTGCAGGCTTTTGCCAGACTGATCTTAGAGCTCTGACAAAGATAAACTGATCAATTCTTTAGTGTTGAAATGAGAGAACAAACACTTTCAGATCAGATTTGATGGTACGACAGTTTGATGATGAGGACCACTGTCTCTATACATCTTGTAAAGCTGTAAGCTGTAATCCAGCTTTATTTCCTGACATGAACACAGCAACAACAGTTGTCTTCACATCAACTCAAACACATGATCACAACAAGCTTCTGGCTGATCTGATTGGCTGACTTTTCTCTGTCTGTCTTTCTGTCCAGTCCTGAAGCCTTTCTCCATTCTCCTCTCAGAGCTCCACTTAGGAAAGCAATCTTTGCTTTGATAATAACTGTTTAATACAATACTGCTGAAACCAGCACAGACTGACTCCAATTCTCTACTGACCTCAGAGTCTCCAGTCGACAGTGTGGAATCTTCTCAAAATCAGACAGCAGCTTCACACCTGAAACCTGCAGCTTGTTGTCATTAAGATACAGCTCTCTCAAATGGAAAGGGTTGGACTTCAGAGCTGAGGCCAGAGAAGCACAGCTGATCTCGGACAAACTGCAGAGGATCAATCTGAATAAAGAATAAATTATGTCACTTCAGAAGACAAAGTTCATGCTTGAGATCATTCAGTGTTTCATAATCTGTTCAGAGCTGAAGAAGAATGTATGTAATGTAGAATGAGAATGTAGAAGTTTAGAGATTCACTCTTTACCAAAAATTATAAACATTAATTGACTTGAACAACTAACAGTGGACATTTTCAACAGTTTCTTTAAGGATCTGTCATCTTAATATAGACTAAACTTTGTACATTAAAAATATGGAGAAAAAAAATACTTCATAGGTATAAGTTATGTGTGTACATAAATTAGGTTCAGTTGTTAAACATTAAGATCAACAATAGTAACAGACAGTCAGTGAAATGACCTCAGAGTCTTCAGTCTACAGTCTGGACTCTCCAGAAAATCACACAGGAGCTTCACTCCTGAATCCTGCAGATTGTTGTCACTTAGTTCTAGTTCTCTCAGATGGGATGGGTTGGACTTTAGAGCTGAGGCCAGAGAAGCACAGCTGATCTCTGACAAACTGCAGTGACACAATCTGAATAAAGAATAAATTATGTCACTTCAGAAGACAAAGTTCATGCTTGAGATCATTCAGTGTTTCATAATCTGTTCAGAGCTGAAGAAGAATGTATGTAATGTAGAATGAGAATGTAGAAGTTTAGAGATTCACTCTTTACCAAAAATTATAAACATTAATTGACTTGAACAACTAACAGTGGACATTTTCAACAGTTTCTTTAAGAATCTGTCATCTTAATATAGACTAAACTTTGTACATTAAAAATATGGAGAAAAAAATACTTCATAGGTATAAGTTATGTATGTACATAAATTAGGTTCAGTTGTTAAACATTAAGATCAACAATAGTAACAGACAGTCAGTGAAATGACCTCAGAGTCTTCAGTCTACAGTCTGGACTCTCCAGAAAATCACACAGGAGCTTCACTCCTGAATCCTGCAGATTGTTGTCACTTAGTTCTAGTTCTCTCAGATGGGATGGGTTGGACTTTAGAGCTGAGGCCAGAGAAGCACAGCTGATCTCTGACAAACTGCAGTGACACAATCTGAATAAAGAATAAATTATGTCACTTCAGAAGACAAAGTTCATGCTTGAGATCATTCAGTGTTTCATAATCTGTTCAGAGCTGAAGAAGAATGTATGTAATGTAGAATGAGAATGTAGAAGTTTAGAGATTCACTCTTTACCAAAAATTATAAACATTAATTGACTTGAACAACTAACAGTGGACATTTTCAACAGTTTCTTTAAGGATCTGTCATCTTAATATAGACTAAACTTTGTACATTAAAAATATGGAGAAAAAAAATACTTCATAGGTATAAGTTATGTGTGTACATAAATTAGGTTCAGTTGTTAAACATTAAGATCAACAATAGTAACAGACAGTCAGTGAAATGACCTCAGAGTCTTCAGTCTACAGTCTGGACTCTCCAGAAAATCACACAGGAGCTTCACTCCTGAATCCTGCAGATTGTTGTCACTTAGTTCTAGTTCTCTCAGATGGGATGGGTTGGACTTTAGAGCTGAGGCCAGAGAAGCACAGCTGATCTCTGACAAACTGCAGTGACACAATCTGAATAAAGAATAAATTATGTCACTTCAGAAGACAAAGTTCATGCTTGAGATCATTCAGTGTTTCATAATCTGTTCAGAGCTGAAGAAGAATGTATGTAATGTAGAATGAGAATGTAGAAGTTTAGAGATTCACTCTTTACCAAAAATTATAAACATTAATTGACTTGAACAACTAACAGTGGACATTTTCAACAGTTTCTTTAAGAATCTGTCATCTTAATATAGACTAAACTTTGTACATTAAAAATATGGAGAAAAAAATACTTCATAGGTATAAGTTATGTATGTACATAAATTAGGTTCAGTTGTTAAACATTAAGATCAACAATAGTAACAGGCAGTCAGTGAAATGACCTCAGAGTCTTCAGTCTACAGTCTGGACTCTCCAGAAAATCACACAGGAGCTTCACTCCTGAATCCTGCAGATTGTTGTCACTTAGATCTAGTTCTCTCAGATGGGATGGGTTGGACTTCAGAGCTGAGGCCAGAGAAGCACAGCTGATCTCTGACAAACTGCAGTGACGCAATCTGAATAAAGAATAAATTATGTCAATTTAGAAGACAAAGTTCCTTCTTGAAATCATTGTGTGTTTCATAATCTGTTAAGAGCTGAACAAGTTTAGCAAATGGAAACTCCAAACAGCTGAACCCAACAGGATGCAGGTTAAAAACTGTCAAATATAAACAGTGAAAAAAGCTCTCATTAATATTAATGGAAATATGCTGCTACTTCAATAAAGACATAGTGACTTCACCTCTTAAACTCCATCTATACAAACTCATGTTATGCAGCCAAACACAAGTAAAAATGAAAAAGGTCTAAAACATGACACATCTATATGTTTTAGGCCTACATGTGCAAAACAGTTGTACAAGAATAATAAAAGACCTGTATCATTTTAAGGGCTTCATCATTATGCACATTTAAAAATCATAAAGGCTAACAGTAATGATTCATAAAATGCTGCTGTCTTGGGTGACTGGTCTATTGACCAGTAGCTGGTGCTTGGCTCCCCTGGTACTACTACCAATTCCTTTCTGGGCCCTGCTCATGTATTGGGCCATGTGCCTATTCATCTTAGCTGCTATGATGCATGACAGGAGCTTCCTTGTTGTACAGAGGCAGGATATTGGCTGGTAGTTGGATAGAATCGCACCCTTCTGGGGATCCTTCATGATCAGGACTGTCTGCCCTTGGGTTACTGCTCTAGGTGGGTCCCATCCATCAACAGTTGATTCATTTGTGCTGCCAGGTGTTCATGGAGTGCAGTTAGTTTCTGTAGCCAGTAGGTGTGGATCATATCTGGGCCTGGTGCTGTCCAGCTCTTCATACCTGACACTCTTTCTTGGATGTCTGCCATTGTAATGGTTACTCACGAGAGGATCGAAAAATACCAAGGGCTGAAAGAGGAGCTAGAGAAAATGTGGGGAGTAAAGGCAACAGTGGTGCCAGTGGTAATCGGAGCACTGGGGGCTGTGACCCACAGCCTGAGAGAGTGGCTCCAGCAGTTTCCAGGTACAACATCTGAGGTCTCTATCCAGAGGAGCGCAGTCTTAGGAACAGCTAAGATACTGCGCAGAACCCTCAAACTCCCAGGCCTCTGGTAAAGGACCCAAGCTTGAGGAAGACACACCACCACGGGGTGAGAGGGAGATTTTTAAAAAATATTCATATATATATATATATATATATATATATATATATATATATATATATATATACATACATACTATACTACTATCTAATGTAAAAAAAATTACCAAAGCTACAGCCAGTGAACTGACCTTAGAGTCTCCAGTCTACAGTTTGGACTCTTGAGTCCAGCAGACAGCATCTTCATTCCCGAATCTTGCAGGTTGTTGTTATTCAGCTCCAGATCTCTCAGATGGGAGGGGTTGGCCTTCAGAGCTGAGGCCACAACTTCAAAATGAGTCTCTGAGAGTCCACAGCCAGAAAGTCTGTCATGACAAATATATTACAACATATCATGAAAGTTGACACTTTGGGCCAAATCCACAAAGAATTGATTGCACTTATAGCACTATGAATTGCGCAGCATTTGCACTTGAGATTGCATTTGCACCTGCAATCTGTTTTAAGGCCAGATTCAAAAAGATTTTGCATTAATGATATGCCGGCACAAACACACCCATAAAGTTTTGCAGCTGAGTGTAATTTGCCCTTGTTTTGCATCTGTTTGAGTGAGCAGAGCTGTTTCCAGTGTTTCATGCTTTTCTCCACATTTTAGCACACAGATTGGACCATAATGAAAACTGCAGAGAACACAAAAGCCTCAAATTGCATGTTTTTAATTAGCAGAAGTGTGCACACACCAACATCCATTTATTATGCTTCTTTTACTTTCTAGTATTTTTAATCAATAATATAATCTATGAAATGTCCATCAAAATAGACTACAGCTATTAATGTGACTCAGGCAGGTCTGAAACGTGCTGAATTAGTGTCTGTTTATTGCCCACAGCTGGCTGTGTGTCATAGCTGGCTGCAGCATTACACAGCAGCTGAAATGTTAAGTGCTTCTCCAAACTGAGAACAAGGCTTTGCGCATGCAGCACAGCAGCACAGCAACACAGCAGCACAGCAGTGGTAACTTCATTATCACTGGAACAGTCAGGATCTGACTATTCTGACTATTATCTGGTAATTGATGTTCTGTGTTCTGCTACACATCTACATATGTCAGATGTTACACAGATTCAGGTTTATATGGTGGAATTGTTTGTAATAAAGCAGCTCCTTACTGGATGGATGAATGCTGATCTCCATCAGTGCTGTCAGGAAATTTTTATTTTTAAGTCGCTGAAAGTCCAAGTAAAGCCTATCACCGAATACCCACTTGATCCCCCCAATGTCTGACTGAAAATCACCCTTGATATCATTCAATATCATCTTAATATTATTCAATGCCTCACAAGCTTGAAGATTTGAAGAGAGAGAAACAGAGAGAGAGAGAGAGGAGTGAGTGTGCATGTAGTTAACACCAAGGGCACGATCTGAGTGCACGGTCTGAAACACATGGTGCAAGTGCATTTAGGCCATGTCCAAATCCACTTTCACTAATTTAACAGTGGAAAAATGGTCACAGTGCCAAGTGTATGGTTCAAAAGGGTTGTACTTAGTCCCTCAATTAATCAAGGGTGTGTTTTGGACATAACATGCAATTAACCAATCAGTATCATCTCCAATTCCCTTTAAAAACCAGCTGCACTTGCACCTTGGTGGATTGCTATTATAATGGCAGATTTGTCAAGTAGTAAGAAGGAACACTTCTCTGCAGAGGAAATGGATCTGCTCGTGTTCAAAGTGAAAGCGCATGATCCATACGAGCACACTGGCCCCTGCTGCTCCTGGACCTTTAAATGTGTATAAGATCTCTTGAAACAGTCTGAATTTTACCATTCTGCTCTTATATATTCATCAGACCTCTGTGTATTTCCTGCTACTACTCTGCATAAGCAAGTACAGCACTATTTTAACAATAACAAGAATTTTAAATTATTTATATTTTATGAACTACACTACTAATCTACACTGATTCATAATGCTATTCACATCTGGACTTACTGAGCCTTTCTGCAGTTCCTCACAGCTGGGATCAGTCTCCATCGCCCCTCCTCTGATGTGTTGTACTTCTTCAGGTCCAACTCATTCGGAACCTCCTCTGACATCTGCAGCATGTAGGCCAAAGCTGAGCAGTGGATGTCAGAGAGTTCCTTTTTTGATCTGTTCCCTGACTTCAGGAACTCTTGGATCTCCTGATGTACTGAGTGTTCCTTCATCTCCATCAGACAGTGAAAGATATTGATGCTTCTGTCAGGAGAGATATCACGAGTGTTCATCTCCTTCAGGTTGTTGATGACTCTCTGGATGATTTCTGGACTGTTCTCTGCCTGACCAAGCAGGCCTCCTAACTGGTTGGTGTCCAAAGAGAGGCCATGAAGGAAGCGAACAAACAGGTCCAGGTGGCCATTTTCACTTTTGAGAGATTTCTTCATGGCTTCCATCAGGAAGACATCCAGAAATGTATCAATATCATTGCTTCTGAAACAAGCACACATCTTCCTGAGGGAAGACTTTCGTTTTTGTATCTTGACTTTGTACTGTTTTTCCATGTTTTCA
This sequence comes from Thunnus albacares, assembly GCF_914725855.1. NCBI lineage: Eukaryota > Metazoa > Chordata > Actinopteri > Scombriformes > Scombridae > Thunnus > Thunnus albacares. The sequence continues at coordinate 29,837,126 of NC_058120.1, read as the reverse complement.
CCCAGGAAGTCCTCCAGGATTTCCGTCTTCATGTTGGTGTAACAGTGGTACATGTATACTGCAGCCAGAAACTCCTGAATGCTCAGATGAATAAAGCAGTAGACTTTTTTCTGGGTGAGCACACTCTCTGTTTTGAAGATCTTTGTACAAAATCCTGATAACACCGAGGCCTCTGTGACATCAAGACCACACTGCTCCAGGTCTTTTTGGTAGAACATGATGTTTCCTTTCTTCAGTTGTTTAAATGCTAGCTTCCCCAGTTTCAGAAGAACTTCCCTGTCAGCCTTCATCAGCTCCTGTTGACTCGGCTCATGTCCCTCATCATACTTTTGCTTCTTCCTCTTTGTCTGAATCAGCAGGAAGCGTGAGTACATGTCAGTCAGGGTCTTGGGCAGCTCTCCTCTCTTGTCTGTGGTAAACATGTGCACCAGAACTTCAGCAGTGATCCAGCAGAAGAGTGGGATGTGACACATGATGTGGAGAATTCTGGATGTCTTGATGTGTGAGATGATTCTGCTGGACAGCTTCTCATTACAGAACCTCCTCCTAAAGTACTCTTCCTTCTGGGGGTCAGTGAAGCCTCGTACCTCTGTTGTCCTGTTAACACAGTTATGAGGGATCTGATTGGCTGCTGCAGGTCGGGAAGTTATCCAGATGAGAGCCGATGGAAGCAGATTCCCATTGATGAGATTTGTCAACAGCACGTTCATTGATGACTTCTGTGTGACATCAGACACAACCTTTTTGTTCTTGAAATTCAGTGAAAGTCGGCTTTCATCCAGTCCATCAAAGATGAACAAAACTTTCCAGTTAGCGAGCTTCTCTGCTGTGACCTTCTGTAATGGTTGATGGAAACGATGGATCAGCTTGAGGAGACTGTACTGCTTTTTTTTGATCAAGTTCAGCTCCCTGAACGAAAGCAGAATCACCAGATTGATATTTTTGTTTTCCAAGCCCTTAACCCAGTCCAGAGTGAACTTCTGCACTAAGAAGGTTTTTCCAATGCCAGCGACACCATTCGTCAGAACGACTCTGATGATGTATTCCTCTTGGTCAGGTAAGACTTTAAAGATGTCGTGGCACTTGATTGGAGTTTCATGGAAGTTCTCCTTCTTGGAAGCTGTCTCAAGCTGCCACACCTCATGTTGGTTATTAACCTCTTTACTCTTTCCCTCTGTGATGTAGAGCTCAGTGAAGATACTGTCGAGGAGTCTTGTTTCTGCTTCATCAGTTCCTTCTAATTCATCAATTCCTTCAATTACATGTTGACATTTCATCCTTAGATTCCTCTTATATGTATGTAAAAACTTCTGCAGATCACCATCTTCTGAAAGAGAAGAAAAATATAGATTTGAACCTCTATCAGTGTGTTTACACACACATATGTAACCAGGTTACTCAGAGAAACCATGCTTTGTGGGTAATCAGGAAATGTGTTAACACACACAGCACTAGTTACTGTAAATCTGTGTGTACAAGCAACAAATCAGTGATCATATTTCTCCTCTACACTGATCTTATTCTCAAAGCATGCCTTTTTTATTTTATTGGTATTAGTAATAGAGGACATTTTTTAGTCCTGACTTTTTGTTTTGTTTTGCTCTGTGTGTCTGAGTCAGAACTTTACCTCACAATGTGAATGTGTCTGAATTCAACAAACAGTAAAATGTTAAGTGGTGGAAACCAACTTATTTAGACTTCTAGAGGATACTTTGTGTCAGTTTCAGTTTTAGTTGGACTTTAAATACAAGGATAAATCGCTCTGTGTAATGAATTTTTCTATGTAATGAATCTCCCCTTTCATTCAGCTGCTCCACCTTCTCTATCTACAGTCTTTTGTTAAGTACATGTTACATGTATGAATGGCAGAGATATTGGTATTCTCCGGGAGAAATCTACCTGGGGAACTAAATAATAAAATAATCCATTTAATTTTTACCGCACCTTTCATTCATAGTGAAACTGATCCACAACCCCGATTACAGTAACCAATAACGGTTTAATTTGTAGGACCACCTGTCAGAATTATGTCACTGCCCACCCGACAAGACTTCATTCATGTTTTCCACAGTTACACCCACAATCTTTCAGTAATCCAATAACGACCCCCCAAATTACACATACATTGTGAAACCAGCCTCTAGGAAGTACTGTATGTGTCAGAGTGGCCCGTGTCTGTTGGTCAGTGGTGGACATATTACCAGATATACTGTGGGCATCAGTTTGTGTAGTTATGTCTACATCATTATATGATTGTTTAGTCTGACTTCATGTGTATCTGTCCCATTACATTTGAACCCCTGCAATTTAGGCACTATGTCTTAAAAGGTCTATATCTCCCACACAGTACTTTCTATGTTGATGTAAACCTACTCAAATTAAATCTGAAACTTTAATGTTGAAATAATTATTTTATTTTAAATTGAATGTGCTGAGGCACAGAACCTGAGGAAGTAAAGATTAGTATGTGCACATGTCCAAATACTTAGTGTCTGGACTGTTTCTCCTAACAGATCTGCTGTGTGGATGTGATGTCATGTTTGTCTCTTTCTGTGACTGACCTTCTGCTCCTGAGAGGATGTTTACCAGATCTCTCCTTTTGATCTTCTTTAAAATACTCCTGATCACTTCCACAGCTCCAGCAAATCCATATGTCTGCAATATCAGATCCACCACGTCCTGCCTCTCTGCCTCCGACAGCTGGTACTCTTTGATGGGCTTGATTTTGCCCACCTTTTTATGCTTCAGGTACCACTTGAACTTCTTAAATTGTTTATTGTTTAAATCTTCCAGAATGTTGAGGAGGTCACTCACCTTCTCCTTCTCCATCTTGGCTCTCTGGTAAAATAAGAGAATATGATAAGAGAACAGTTGTTTTTCTGTCTATCTGCCAGTAGAAACTCATTCTGTGTCTCTACTGGATCTGATCAGTTTGGCTGCAGTCGTTTAAGTGTCAGGGAAACTCAAGACGATCCTCAGTAAAAACGTCTCCCTACAAGTCTACTCAGTAGCTGTTCTGGAGCTTTCTATTGGATCGAGTCTCAGTTATCCAGAAAATGTGCATTTTAAAATGTACATTTTTCTGGCTTAAATGTTGAGAATAAAAGTTCAATCTTAAACAATAATCGACAAAGCAATCTCACCACAAGATCCAGTCAGTCTTCTGCTTTCACAACTCACCTGTTGTGGTTCAGTTAACTCTGGTGTCTTTACAAGTTTTGGTTGGTTCATTAACTCTGGTGTGAAAGCTGTCAATCGAGAGCACCTAAAAATGAGGGTCTTGTCTCAAAGTGCACTCTTGTGTTTTTTGTTCTGTGAAAGCAAAAAGGACAAACAACAGTATTTTAAAAGTAGGCTACATATGTGATTTAGCACATTCATATGTGATCCATCTGCTGAACACAAACTCCAGTTCCCCCATAAAAATGAAACAAGTGTAACACAGTGACTATCCTCCTGTAATATCAGGCTTTTTTGTCCTGTTTCATCCTTCCTGTCTGTCTCTAGTTATGATAGATCATTCTACTCCTACCCTATCATGAAAACACCTAATGAGGGAATGTCTTTTTGAGGAATTCAGACCTGGACCGATTTTTCCTTGAATTTGTCACTTGTCTGTGTATAACAATAAGAAAAAGAGCTGTGCCAGTGTGCCGTATTACATTGCTGTGAGGACGCAGAAACCAGGAAAAGAAAAAAGGAAACAATGTTTGAAGATGTCAACACTGTGATTTCATATTCATACACAGTTTAATCAACAATTAATCTGAAAAATAATCAGTGGATTGATCGATAATGACATATTGCAGCCCTGATATTAATACTCACCCTGCATCAGACTTTCTGTTTTCCTCCTTCTGCTCTGTGGACTTTAAAATGGAGTCTAACTGAATACTTTCACCTTTACTCTCTACCTGCTGTTTGCTCCTTCTTCTTTACTGGAAATCACATGTATTTGTGTGTGTGTGTGTGTGTAAGCTGCTCTAAACAGAGATAAACGTCTTGCGTTATCATTTAAAGTCGCTCCAATATAACACTCACCCTGCCTCAGACACACTGTTTTCCTCCTTCTGCTCCAATGACTTTAAAATGGAGTCTGACTGAATACTTTCACCTTTATTCCCTACCTGCCGTTTGCTCCTCCCTCTTCTTCTTTACTGGAAGTTCTGTGTGTGTGTGTGTGTGTGTGTAGGCTCAGTCAGACATGGAGGCTCGAGTGTCTCGGCTGGCGGTCAACCACTCTAAGCAGGGATAAACATTTTGCTAGTCATCATTTAAAGTCGCTCCAATAGCGCACTATTCTTGAAAGCACTTCACTTGTGTCAGTAGCTCAGCTTCATCTCTGGGGAACACCCCCAACTCCCGGGAGTTATGTCCAAAAAAAGAAATGTGTCATGTAGCAGGTGGATGTGACACCCCTCCTTGAGACCTGCTGATAGACATAACAGCGGAGCAAGGACAGAGACTGAGATAGCGATGTTACCGACTTACGTGCTGGTATTTGACATGTTTTTTTCTTTCTTTCCAAAAACAAATAGTTTTAAAAATATTTGTATGAAACAAATATTTGTAAAAAAACAAAACAACACTACTTGTGCTTTGTCAAATAATGTATGTAATATATTTATACCCCGTCGGAGTTCATTTCACAATAATGACCCGCTCACTGTACATTATCCCTTACTTTACTAACAAACAAGATGACCAACAGCCACAAATGGACGTTCTGACATGGATACTTCATCTCCATGAAAGAAAGAAGACATCAGATAACGTGAGTCAGATACAGCTTCTCTCTCTCTGTCTCTTTGGTCGCTAATTTCTTCTCTGATGGTTAGTTTGTGGGTAGTGCTGTGGGTAGTTGAAGTTACAGTGAGCTGTCTGGACTCACTCATTCATTTGGAATTGATCCACTTTTAAATTGAGTGGTTGTTCAGTCACCTGTTGATGTTGTGTGATTTGTGAATGAGTTTGCAGGAGGTCTGGTTGCTGGCTTGTGACAATTTCTTCAGTTCGTTTTTAAGCTGAGTCGTATATATTGAGTAAGCTTAAAGTAATTGGAATAACAAGTGTTAACATGTCAGCTTTGTAGACTATATTTTGTATTTCGTGCATATAGGAGGAAGTGTGTAAGTCATGTATTTGATACATGCATTTTTGATGTAAACCTACACTTTTAGATCTGTGAATGTTTTTAGTGTTCAGTCTTTCTAGTGTTCAGTACTGATCTGTACCTGCATCAGATTATAAGCTTTGTGGCACTTTATATATTACATGAACATGAATGCCTCCAGTTACCTCTGGGTTAAAGTGCACATGTCCAACCCTCAAATATAAATATGATTGCACTATTCTCCATGGAAGGATCCTCCTCACTTCCTTGTGGCATCTCACTGGCTGTCTTGACAGTGTAACCATTTTATTCGCTTATTTCTGTAAGAGCTGAGTTGGGGAGCCCATTTTGCCTCACTTGAGCAGCATTTCTAGGGTCTAGACAGGCAAAATCTGAGCAAAGTTTTGCAGAAAACCTCCTATGAACACTGTCTGTCACAGTGTCTACAATGACAATTTGTAATTTGACCTTGAAGTTAGTATCAGATAATGCTAGTGGCTCATCTTTTGAGGGCTCTCCTGGCATTTATTTTTTCTTTCTTCTGACCCTTTTCTCAATAAGGGCAGTTTGCACTACCAGTTCACAGTCCTTCTCTTGCAGCTTTCCATTGGCCCACCTCACAAACTTATCAGCTGCTCTCTTAACTCCTTAAAAATCCCTAACACACTTTCTAAAACTGTCTTCTGTCCCCTCAACCGGATATTGAGCTGTGAGAATATCCATTCCTCTGGTCTGTAAGTATTTTGAAAGAGGGGATGTATGCTCAAAAATGCAAAGGAAGATTTGAACAGTGAGCACTGTCTCATACTTCAAAAGGGCTTCTATGAATCCCTTTGCCTTGGTCCTCACAGTTGGTTTTAGTCTAGCATCTTGTAGAATGGCGTCTAAAATCATAAGCCCATCAAAAAACAAGTCTTCCTGAGGATTCCCGAAACACCCAAACACTTAGAGTCTGATCTTTAGCCCACCACCTGGGTTCCCTGATTGGACACAGTCGTCTGTGATGCTTGTCCTGACTCATCTCTTCACACTTCTGCATACGCTTGTATGACTCTCTTATGAACACTGCTAGTGATGCACTTTCACTAGCAGTGTACTTTTTCCTGTACTGTCTGCCAGTACAAGATTCAGAAGATGTCCATTGTAAATTGTAAATTGATGTAAACTGTAAATTGTAAGATGTGTGTAACACCATACTGTATGAATCTGAGTAGCCGAATGCTCAGAGAGAAGTGTAGAGAACCCTGATACTGTCCCTGCATATGAGGTGCACCATCCATTGAGTTGTCCACACATGTGCCGATGTCTATATTGAGCTTCTGTAATACTTGTTTCAGTAGCTCTGCAAAATACTACCTTGTAGATGATTCATAGTCCGCCATAGCAATCAATCTCTCATGTATTACATCTGTGACATATCTTAGTCTGATAGAACACTAGTCCTTTGAGCTGAAATCTTGGGTCATGTCTACTTGGACCAAAAACATGCCCACCTGCCTAACTTCCTCTGCAATAATGGTCTTTATCAGTGGGCTGATGACATCCACAACTTTGTTGATTGTGTCTCTTGACAGCAGGGTGACAAGTGATCATCTGTCCTTTGCGCCAGTTTCATGCTGCTTCTTACTTTTCTCTATGCAACTGTTTACATGCTGTTGGAGGCAAACGTCATATTTACTCAAGTGTAGATTCAATTCTAGGATGTTGCGGTGATCAACAGCAATGTTTTCCAAGCTATAAGCAGCCTCTACTTTATCTCCCCTGTAGCTAAGGCCACATTTGCCTATAACTTTAATGACATCGACTATGCACTGCATCACTTGACGCTTATTCTTCACTTGCTCGCTATGTAATGACTTTTGGTTACCAATCAACAGGCAACAGGCTGCCTCTTTTACATTTAAAAAGTAAACACCCGCACTATCTTTATCGATCTTACCTTTTCATGTTCCACTATCCTTTGGTGAATATGTTTCCAGGCTTTCATGCCTCCCTTTATGAAAGGCCCATCACTAACCAAAGGTGCAAATGCCAAACAGACAGTACAGTACATAGATTGTTTTTAAAGAACTGTATAATCAACCACTTGCAGTTTGTTCCATCCTTGCTGTTGAAAACATTTGGAAGTTCTGATGTTTGTTGAGGATGATAATGTGTTGATGTTTTGACTGAAACAACATGAACTTTTTTTCCATGCAAAAACATGTAGTCTTATTTCATATTCTTTTCATTCTATTCCCTTTCAATTGTGGTCCTTGCATGTTTATTATGCTACTATTCATGATAAAAAGCATAATAGTTCACTAGTAATATGTGGATATAAGTAGAGGTGATATTGGAACTGATATATCTGGTCATGTTAGATTGTTCACCTGTGCCTTCCACAGCAGGGATCCTTCTGGGCACATTACTGGGTCCTGGCACTGCCTCTGACACTAAATCAAATTTAAAAAATTAAATTGTTATAATTTTCAGCACAAGTCCTCCCTCTCTACAAAACAAAAGTGTTATGTTCATCTTTAACATTGAGCAATCCTACCTTCCCAGTCTGGAGTTATGGGCTCACACTTAGGTGGCGTTGGGTCATACCATTTTGCATATAAGTTATATGCCATAACGCCATAACACCACACTATTCCTTGACACTAAAACTGAATAGTGGTTTGTAGGCAATGTTATACGTTATATTTGCACGCCTGACATCTTGGCACTGTGGCCTAACCAAGCCTACCTGTCATCAGCATGAACTTCTGGTGCTTGTCCTGCACCTTCACTCTCAGCTGAGAACTGGTTTTAATCACTAACAAGTTTCGCAGTTTGGCACATTTGACTGCGTCATCTTGTAAAGCTTTTTTTATTCTGGCTTTTTCAGCCCCTCTTTTTCTTTATCTTGTCTTTTTGTATGTCTTACTCATATTTTCTGCTGTTTTGTAATTATGTCATCCAACAGGGGACCAATCATAACCTCCTGGGCTGGGATCAACCAATTTGGGATTTGGTTGGGGCCAATTTCACCCCCTCCATTTCTGTTAAGCTGACCTCTGGTGTACCTTACTTTTGAGGAAACAAGTGTTTCAGTAGCACTGTGTGCGAATATGTGAAGCAGAGAAGCCCAGGCTTCTGCAAGTATAGCCTATATGATGTATTTCTAAAATTAATGTGTTTAGCAACCCTGTTGCTGGCCTTTGCAGCCCAACAACCAGCCTGGCCCACCGGGAATCTTCCTGTTTCTCCTGACTAGCCACTCCATGCCTGTACTGGACCACGACTGGCTCCAAACTAGTTGTGATGTAACAAATCCTGCAGGTGCGTCCAGGTGTTAAAGTGAGATTTAAGATGAGCTCAGACGAACTTTCAAACTCACTGCACACAGGAGAAGAACAACATCACACAGAGGGGACAAGAAGAAACACTGGTTTTAAACTGAAGTGGGACTTCAAATACTGCTGCTTGTGTGTCAGAGCCGAGTAGTCGATCAGTTGGATTAGTGGTTTGTGGTGTTGTTGTTTTACTTACTTATTGAATCCTCTCCGTCCTATGTATGACTTACAGCTGCTGTAGTTTGTGTAACAGAAATGTTTTGCGAGGTGGCGTACTCCACAGATTTAACATTACACTCACCCATAACATTGTCAGACATGGTCTTTTTAATTTCACACATTCTTCTTTCTTGTCAAAACCTGCTGCCTACATTACCCACAATGCTAGTAGCAGCTAAGCTAAGCTCAGAGATGAGGAGCTACAGATGTCTGGTAACCTAACTTCTTTCTAACGCCACACCCCAGATTTTTTACTTTTCAAACTTGTAGTCTTCAAACCCAACCAATGCTGTGACATCATCAATGACATCATCAGCTACTCTTGACACAGAAGACAGAGAAGGCTTCATACTATTGTACTTTTTAAACAGAAAACACCTGGAAACACACTCTGAGGTGGAAAATCCCTGGAGTTCACCTTTTAAGAGTTTTTTATCCTGACAACAGGGGCCTCTAAAGTGTCCAGTTAGAGTTAGTGCTAAATGCTGTGTGCTATGTGCTGAGTTATGTGCTAGAAATAGCCAAGACAGGAGTGTTACAGAAATCTTGAGCTCATCAATCCAGAAATTCCAGGAGATATGGACAAGAAGTGCTTCAGAGATCTGCTTATTATCAGATGTCAGCACACATATTCAGGTCATTTCAGTTGATTCAGATGTCATTTTCAGTAAATGCAGGGGAGGGGCAAATCTGACCAGGTGATCTAGATACATACTGTACTGGCATGGAGAGAACTATAAAACTATAAAACAATAAAAGTGTAATAGTGTAGTGACCTTTTGTCCTTTCTTGTGCTGGTTTATTGAGAGTATTTCTGCAGATTAATATTCACTGACTTTGAGCAGCACAAAATTTAAAAAAAAGAAAAGGAAATGAGGAATGTCAAAAAGTTAAGTTAATGTTGAACCCCAAATCACAGGTTTTACAAAACATGAAATAAATGTGTCTATAATACTTTGTAGTAACAAAATAAAACAGATCCCAGTAAGTCAAACAATCTCGGTTTGTTCCAACTTTGCTGCTGAAAACTTTTGGTATAGGATGTTTTGGTGTTTGTTGAGGATGGTAACAAAAAACATATGTACATATCTACATATCTCACCAGCCTCATCTTCATGCATGTTTTTCTTAGCTTGTGGTTCAGGGGTTTGCTTCTGGGCTGTTGTCTTTGTTATCAGTCCCTGAGTAGACTCTGCTCTCTCTTTACACTTCCTTCAGTAGGCCTATGAGACTCATCTGTACCTGCATTAAATCACAATAAAAATCAATCTGTAAGGCTTTAACTAATTTAACATGGAAACATTTTTTGTCTGAAACAACATGAACTTTTTTCCATGCAAAAACATGCAGTCTTATTTCATATTCTTTTCATTCTCTTTCATTCCCTGGGTCCTGGCACTGCCTCTGTCACTAAATCAAATTAAAAAAAATAAATTGTTATAATTTTCACATGGCACCTATATGAAAATATGTGGATTTTAATATATGACATACATGTAAATTCCTTCACAAGAAGTGCTTCAGAGATCTGCTGATTATCTGATGTCAACACGCATACTCAGGTCATTTCAGTTGATTCAGATGTCATTTTCAGTAAATGCAAGGGAGTGGCAAATCTGACCAGGTGATCTAGATACATACTGTACCGGCATGGAGAGAACTATAAAACTATATAACAATAAAACTGAGTGTTGTGACCTTTTGTCCTTTCTTGTGCTGGTTTATTGAGAGTACCTCTGCAGATTAATATTCACTGACTTTGAGCAGCACAAAATTTAAAAAAAAGAAAAGAAAAGAAAATGAGGAATGTCCAAAAATGAAGTAAAAGTTGAACTCAAAATGTCTTTATTCCAGACTCCAGGTTTTACAAAAAATGAAATAAATGTATCTTTAATACTTTGTAGTATACACAAAATGAAACAGAAGGCAGCAGCAACAAAGACTAGACATTGACACACTGGCAAGAAAATGAGAATCAGCTTTTACACTGAGTCAGCAGTCAGCTAGTTGAGATTCAAGTCAACAGAGCAGAAAGAGATAAACAGGATAAGTATTAATTTAACATTGTTATTATTTTACTGTAGAGGGAAGAAGAGTCAGAATGAACTCAACAGTCGGATTCATCTGTTGATACAAAGTCCTGATTGGCTGAATAATTCACTCTGTTTTTAAAGAAAACAAGCAGATATTATCTGACAACGTGGTAGTTCATTATGCTGTAACTTTACTGTTCTGTCAGTCTCGGGTGTGACTCATGTACAGACTTTGTTCTCTTGAACAGTGGTGGAAGAAGTACTCAGAAACTTTACTGCGGTAAAAGTACCAATACAGCAATGTAAAGATGAAAAAAATCCTACTACAGTAAAAGTACATAAGTATTATGAGCTTGATGTAATTAAAGTATTGCAGTAAAAGTACATAAGTATTATGAGCTTGATGTAGTTAAAGTATTGCAGTAAAAGTACATAAGTATTATGAGCTTGATGTAGTTAAAGTATTGCAGTAAAAGTACATAAGTATTATGAGCTTGATGTAGTTAAAGTATTGCAGTAAAAGTAGTGGTTTGGTCCCTCTGACTGATATATTATTATATATGACATCATTAGATTATTAATAGTGAAGCATCAGTGTTAGAGCAGCATGTTACTGTTGTAGCTGCTGGAGGTGGAGCTAGTTTACACTACTTTATATACAGTTAGCTAGTTTAGTCCAGTGGTTCCCAACCTAGGGGTCGGGCCCCTCCAAAGGGTCAGCAGATAAATCTGAGGGGTGGTGAGATGATTAATGGGAGAGGAAAGAAGAAAAAACAAAGTTCTGATACACAAATCTGTTTTCAGTTTTTGGACTTTTTCTCTAATCTTTGATTTTTGCTGAAATATTGGATCATTTGAACATTTATTGAAATGAAAGCATGTGAGAAGTTTAGAGGGAAAAATCACTATTTGGTGGAGCTGTTAACAACTCATAGACATGTGAAATGTGACCCCGACTACACACTGCTTTTTGTAAGACGTCAAAAGCCAAAAAGGTTGGAAACCACTGGTTTCATCTTTAACAATGTGTTGTATTTTAAAAGCTTGTTATATTATCCATTGTGTCAAATCTTCATCTGAAAAGTAACTAAAGCTGTCAAATAAATGTAGTGGAGTAGAAAGTACAATATTTCCCTCTGAAATGTAGAAAGTAGCATCACATGGAAATACTCAAGTAAAGTACAAGTACCTCAAAATTTAAGTACAGTGCTTGAGTAAATGTATTTAGTTACTTTCCACTTCTGAATAATGTAAGAGTTAAGAGTCAGTGGGATGATGAACTTTCGTCTCCAAAGAGGAACTGAGTTAAACTCAAATGAAAGCTTGCTGTGTGATTCCTGAGAAGCAGTAAAACACAAGGCCACCACCTCCTGTAAGAAATAAAAGCCCTGACATCAGCTCTTATTTACACCCCCACATCTGTTTTTATGCTTCCTGCCTGACAGCAAAGTCACTGATGGAGTCTGACTTCAGTCCAGGTTGAAAGGAAGTGTATGGAAGTCCATTTCTGCCTGGAAAAGCAAAATTAAAAAAGAAAGGAAAGTGAAGAATGATAAAAAAAAATTAAATACTCATGGCAAGTACAAAAATAAGATCTTAAACCAAAAATATAATTAAATAAGTAGGAATATTGAATTTCATAATTTTGACTTAGTAATTGTTATTTTGTCTTTGGAGTCAACATTAAGAGAAACTAAATCTCTCTTTTTTCTTATCATATTTTGAATTGGTTTCCAAGATTATCTTGACTTTAAAAGGTATTATTCTTACTCAATATGTCACAAAAATCAATTTTGACTTCCTGTCTCATAATCGTTACTTAATTTCTCTTAATCTTTACTTTAAAGTCTTTTAATCAAACATTTTGACTCTTAAAGTTTTGAGCTAACAGAATTTATCAGCTGTAGCTGGCTAGCTAATGCTAATGTTTAAACTCCATGAGTTTTTTGAAACTTCATGTCTGACTTTTTAATTTAACTGATTAGTTTCTGATATTTTTATTTTTGTCATTCTTAACATTTAATGTTCTTTATTTTCCTGGCAGAAAAGGTCTTCCATAGAGGCTGTCTGGATGCCTGATGCTCAGTAAACATCCTGAAGGCCACAGTTTTCAATTTTCAGTCAGTTTCAGCAGCATCTGTCTGATCCAAACACAGGCTAGAAAGCCTTCTGTTGTTGTTAAATGAAATAGTGTCCTTCTCCGACAAATCAATCAAATGTCTCCAGAGTGTTATTAGTTTGCTTTGGGCTGACACTGAAGAGTGGGTTGTGAAGAAAATTAAGCTTTTATGGTGCGTCAGTTTTATTGTGTCTGTCAGGTCTGATGCTGCAAATCATCAGAAGGCTGCAGGTGTTTATATCTCAGAACAGGGCAGAGTTTAACTTTCCCCTGCCAGCTTTTAGTCCTTCCAAAACTAAAGGGTGTAAGAGATGGATTAAACAATGGTTGTCTACTCTAATATAAGCTGCAAGTGTTAGCATGTCTAGCTAAGTAGCTGACTACCTACAAACTGTTTATATTATATTTAAACATTTATATTCATGTCTTGATCATCGGTTGGTGAGGACGATGAATTTTTACCTGGGATTTGTTCAGGTGTGTTTATATCTCTATACTGACATGGTCGTACACGTGGTTCTATATATAATAAAATCATAAAGACCTGACCCACACATGCATGCAAAACAAGATGGCGACTTCTTGACAGCAAGGAGAGCTCCTTTGTTTGTTTTACTTTGGCTGGATAAGAAGAAAAAGGTCTTTTAAAGAAGTGCTTATCGAATTGTAAAGATGTGGATAACAACAGATCTCCTCGCATTGCTTCTCTTAGAAACAAGCATCCATCTTGCAGTAGGTGCAGTCAAAAATTTTGGTCTGTAGTTTTTAGGGAGGATTTAGGGAGAGTTACGTTGTGAAATAATGTGCAAGAAACCATTTAACCAGGACATTCACCAACGTTAGGACACATAACAGAAGAATTACTTAAAAAAAAGGACAGAGGGACATTCTGGTGGCATATTAGTTAAAGCACAAACCTCATAATTGAAATGTCTCAGGTTTGATCACAGTTGGGGACATTTGTTGCATGTCTCTTTCAATAAAGACCAAAATGATCCAAAATATAGATTCATTATTATGCCAGGAGGACAGTGGTTTGTAGTGTGTGCACAAAACTTAACACAATAGAAAACATACACTCTAACAAAAGAAATTAAAAAAACATACATAATAAGAAAGAAAGAAGCAATCAGTGGCAATCCAAGACATAGTCCACACATGGCATACGCACAGCATCATCCAGCAGTGTTCATGATGTACAAAGACTCAATTTGAGAGAAGACACAATAGATATTATATATAAAAATACACATGTATACTTAGAGTTTCAAGCTTTTGGTTTTAGGGGTTTAGTGTCATCATCAGGAGCAGGTTCAGGTGTGAAACAACAGCTAATAAAAACCAGATGTGCCAGCTGATCACAACATTTGCATCAAATAGGTTGAAGTTAAGGCTAAACTGTTTGTAAGATTGAACTTACAAACTCTTCTTCTACTCTACAAAACCAGTCGTTGGACTTCAGTCACTGGTTAAAACCCGCGACAGTGTTGGTAATGAGGGGTAATAACTCATCCTGTCTCTAAACAAAGATCCACATCGGCAGCTCCGTCTGCCTCGTTGCCCTCAATGAAAATTAACACCGTCCAGTTACTCACCTCTTCTTCTACTCTTTAATTAAACTCATACAAACTGCTGTGACCCCAGCCGCTGTGATTAGCCTGCGGGAGAAATTGCCAATTTGTCTTGGTGCCAGTGTGTATAAACGCCTGTTTGAATGTATTTGTGAGTGTGTGAGACGCTTGGGGACCTTCGCTGGCTGCCACATTAAATCACTGAACAGAGGGCACCTTCCAGCTTTCATTATGAGTTTAATTTACCTGAAAAAGCAGCTGCACACCTTTACAATTACAACCTGAATCCCCCTGAGAGTAAACCACAAACTGTTAAATGTATCCAAAGTCCACTGAAAGACCAATGACCTTCAATTAGACTTTTTGTAATTTAAAGGTGCTCAATTGAATTTTGTAAAAATAATTAGAACTATTATTTTTGTTATGATCCTGTGGCCAGAAACCTTTCAATTAACCCCTTAAAATGAGAAGTAAAATGTGTTTAGATTAAAGTTGTTTTAATGGAGAGTTACTGTCGGTCACATTTTTAAAATTAGAAATCAAGTTAAAAAAAAACGTGTTTTTCTGAGTGAGTTCTGTTTTGTTTGCCTCGTGCACATGCATGGGAAGGACATTTATGAATGAATGTGATCAACAGGTGAGGACATTAATGCACCAAGAAACGCAGCAATGTGCCAACAAACGCAAAGAAGACGATTGCCAGCTAGTAAGCATGTATGTAAAAAATAGATGTTTCAAAATTTTCAAAAAAATCTGCTTTACAAATATTTTATGAGAAGATAAATGTAACAACAACAACAACATCTGCTGAACCTCACAGATACACACAGTGTGTTAATATGTCCATTCATTGTTGTGTTAACCAATTTAAATTTAACAATAGCATTGCTAACGAGGCTAAGCTAGCTCAATGATAAAAACACTGCATTTCCTGTACATGCATCACAATTAAAAGGTTTCTACTGGTTTTCTGGAGCAAAGCTTAATGGGAAGCAGCAGCAGGAAATGTTGGTTTTACATCAGCAGTAACTAAACACAGCTCTAATACAGATAACAGCAATTAGTAAAAAGTCAAATAAGGCTGATATCTAAAAGTATTGACAGGAACGGAATGAAAGTACTGAGAGCTGAGCTGATATCCACCTGACAAGAGAGGACAGAGAACAAGAGATCAACTGCAACTGGACTGCAGCAACAGTTTCTCACAGTCTTGTAGCTGAACGGCCTTCATATAATTATTCATATAATGGCTGCTGTCATGTGACCTTGGCACTAAAATCAATTCCTGATTGAATTTTGTGAGTCTGCAGTTAACTCCTGACTCTGTGCGACTGCAGGAAAACAAACTGACCTCCACAGAGGGAGTCGATATGTAACGCCGCTGAGTTAATGTTTAACCGCCGTCCTCTCTCTCTTCCCCACTCAATCAATCGAGCCAAAATCAATCGATCTGTTGCGTCTTGATGTTATTAAGACACAAACTGGCATCAGTAACCTGCAGTCCAGAGGCAGACTGGTGTCACTGGTAATGAGGAATAATAACACACTGAGAACACACAAACTTGGAGTATTTAGAAGGACGTTGCTTTGTGTTCTATTCATCCCTAAATCAAGTTTTAACCCTAAAATGAACAAAAATACTGTAAATTACCAGGTTTTTGTCACCAAATGTGAGATGAGTACCCACGATGCAAGTGTTAGAGTACATTTTTGTCCCCACAGTGTGAGTGAGGGAAAAGGTTGATGTCCCAGCATTGTCAGTAATAATGTTAAAGCAAGTCAATGCAACTTCTGCAGCAACAGCGACCTCTGCTGCCACAATTGGTAATTAAAGGACACTAATAGATGTTTGTACTTTCAGATATCAGCCTTATCAGAGCCATGTTGTTACTGCAGATGAAAACATTTCTATGAGTATATGCGGATGGGTGTTCAGCTTATAAGTGACAGCTGGCTTGTCTGATGAGGCCTTTGGTGAATTACAATCACTTGTTATCTCGCCAATATATATATAACTATAAAGTTATCAACAGAACTAAGACGGTACCCTTGTTTTAAGGTGAAATAGTTGCATAATGTTCCATTAATACAGAAAAAAATAGAAATACTATGTATATCTTTCTGTTATTAAAGCATTACCCTAATTAAAACTCTATGTTGTTTATTGATACATACCTAATATGATAGATAAAATGTTTACATCTTTATTAAAGAGAGTGCCCCTTACTTTATTTGTGTTATCTTACCAAGAGCATCTTTTTAGTAGAATTTATTCTGTAAATCAAACAGTAGATTAACAAATATTTGAAAAAAGGAGGGACGTGTTGTAATGGGTAAATTCTTGCGTTCATTCTTACAATTGAAAAAGAGGGATTTAACAAACAGATGAAACAAACACTGAAACAAATCACATACAAATACACTTAGACACAGTTTTTCTATGTAAAGATGTTCTTACACACACCATGTTGCAAATAAGACTTGTTGTTTCATTTTGTTGTTTGCTGTTGTGTCTTTCCGTGTTCGTGTTTTACTTGATTAAAGCAGTTTAGCAAATTGCTACGTTTATGATGTCACAGTCACAGGTAGTAATTTGTCATCTTTGATTGGTTGCCAAGTTTATCTCATATGAGCCTATCAGAGTGCAGACAGCAGTACTACCTGTGCTGTGACAATCATTACCTTCAATAACTATTTCTTAATTATTTCTATCATCTTTTACAAGTGAAATCAAGACATTATTTGTCATCTTTAACATCCTTTTAAGCCATATCACAGTGTAGAGTTGAATGATTACACACTCCTGTAGACTCAGAGGATCACTTGTAAATGTTTTATTCTTTTCTTTTTCTTCCCTAACAAGCTCTGTGATTCTGCTGAGCTGTGAGTCTGATGAAAGCCAGCTGAGTCCGTCTGGTTTCATCTGCAGGAAGAAATAACCTGGCTGTGTGCTTGTTGAATACTGAATGAACATCAGCAGCTTCAGAGAGGATTTCACATCACATCAGTTTGTACAAGATCTCAGTTTCATGTGGGTGGCTCATGAGTAAAGCACAGTAGCACAGTGTGTTTAAAGAGAAAACACCAGTAGACACATGTGAGAGTGTTAAATCAGGCAAAGAGTCTACAGCCCCAGCAGCTCCGCGAGGCTTTACTAACATGCTGATGTTTAGTAGGTATAATATTTACCATGCTCATCATCTTAGTTTAGCATGTTAGCATGCTAACATTTGCTAATTAGCATTAAACTTTAAGTTCAGCTGGGGCTTCTGATACATATCCAATCACAGCATTCCTCACTTTCCAAAATTGTCTTAACTTTCCAAAATTGTCTTAACTTTCCAAAAATGTCACCACTTTCCAATATGTCCTCATTTTGAAGGTCAAAATCATGAATTACAACAGTACAACAGCAAACAAACACTCAGTGGATATTCAGACAGTAAATGCTGAACTGGGTCCAGGTCTGACTCAAAGTGGTTTCCATTCAAACACGCTGCTGTGAGAAGAAAATGGAGAAAAATGAGCGATTCGTTTCAAACTCTTTGATCCATTTTCTCTGGTTTCAAGCCTCCAAAATGACTCAACCGATCACTTCATGAGCAGAACGACGTCTTTTATTCTTCTTTTGTTTCCTTCAGACAAACGCTGTGACTCAGAGTGAATGATTTATGAACTAATTAAACAAAACACAATAGAAACAAACAAAGTGACGCACACAACATGATGGGAACAACAATGAGGATGGATTAGCTTTGTTTCATTGCAGAGGAGGAAATTACAGGAGGAGAAAACGATGAAATGTAGGAGGTGGAGGAGGAGGAGGAGGAGATAAAGATTACAGGATGGAGCAGAAGGAAATGTTACATGGAGGAACAATAAGAGTTCAAACATGGAGGAGGAGAAGGTGGAGGTGGAGAAGAACACAATAAGATAGTCGAACATTTTGTAGAGACTTGGTCCTGATGTGATGATTTAAATCTGTTGTGTGAGGACTCGTTTCATCGGCTCTTCTGATGAGCTCGTTGGTTAATTAGCTCACAGCGGGGAAACATCACATCAGAGCAAAACTGCAAACAGAGACGGACTTACAGTCAATTTATCTTTGATTCTCTGCAGCAAAAACACAGTTTCTGAGTTTCCTCCAAACCAATCTCATTAGACAAAGACATCAAACGATGCGGATAATTCTCACTAACAGCCAACCTGTGTAGCATCAAACTCTATTGTTTTTCTCCTGTATTTCACTCTTACGTGAGCTCACAACACTAAAGAAAACTTTTAGACTGTAAATGTGCTAAAAAAAGGAACAGATAGCAGGTCCTGTTAGCGTGCTACCCTGAGGAGTAACCTGTCACTTCACTAGCAAGAACCACGCCACAACAATATGTCGTTTAAAGGTTTAATGGAATACAGGAGTTATTGAATGTTGAGAACAGATGAATGGATGTGGGTCAGCTAGAGGGAGAGGTCATCTGTTAGGCTGGTCTGGGAGAATGTATTGAAGACCGGGGGGTTCCTTCTCAGGCATATATATCCACCCGAGCTGATCACTGGCCACCAGACAGTGCCTAGAATTAGACATGGGAGAGGTATGCACCGGATTGAATAGGAAGGAAGGGATGAAGGGATGAGGGGATGAAGGGATGAGGGTAGGGATGAGGTAGGAGGATGGAAGGATGAAGGGAAAGGAAAGGGAGGGTGGGACGAGAAATCTGAGAGAAACAGGGTAGGATGGGTTGACCCGGCATAAGTAGGCTTGGCAGGTGATTAGAGGTGTGGTTGAGGTGTGGTTCTGCTCCCGAACGTAAGTTAACAGGTTAACTACATATCGAAAAGTGGCACAATGAAATATATCCCCCCCACACACACACACACACAAACACACACACACAGCCTTAGATATCTGTAAACCTGGACAAATATCCATCTGCATGGCTAAATACCACAAGTCATCACGAAAATCTGTCTTTTTAAAATCCTTTTTACAAGGGTTTCATCTTAATTTTACAGGAATACTAAAAGAAAACACTGAAAGTTTAACAATTTACTAAGAATATAACCATAAGAATCAGTACAATACAGAGTATTATATAATACATACAGAGTTACGTGCAGGTTGAGGAAACAGGTTTTAGCAGAGCTCCTGTGTGTTTTGGGACTGCAGTTAATCTGCTGATAATGACAAGAATCTGCTCCCCAATTTCAGCAGCTGACTGGACGTTTGCAGCTCAGCAGCAACGGTTGCCTGGAGAGTTGACCAACTTACCAGTCGTAGCTAAAACAGTGTGTGCAGTTTGCCTAGGGGCCGCTGGTGATTTCCAGCCGACACTTTGCCGCCATGCAGAGATGCTGATGCTGATTCTGACGTTTCTTTCCTCCCTGTCTCCTCTTTCATGTGTCCCTCAGGGCCGTAAACAAACCAAACTCGGCACAGTGCTGATCTCTTCTGTTATCGGCTGACACCTTGCTTCACCATGGAAACTATAAAATGCAGAACAGAGCAGTGTTTCAGCGCTGAAGGGGGCGGCAGCTCGGGGGAGACGGTGAACACTGTAACAGTCTGTGACAGCAGCAAAACTCTGGAGGAAGGAGTTTTCAGATTCAGCTCACAATGTTTTAGCTTCCTTGGAGCCGTGTGACCAGTGGCAGAGGAGCTCCGTCTTCAGTTAATGTTACTGCTGCTTAGAAAGACATGCAGGTTTGTCTTCTGTTGGAACTACGCTTTCAGCTAATTATTTTCATCATTGATTAGGCTTTAAAAGGTCAGAAGATTCTGAGAGGGTGAATCGGGGCAGGTAAGATAACAGGACAGTCTAGACAAAGATGTGAGAAAATGTCCTGAAGTTCTAAAAATATACTAATTTTCTAAAATGTTTCTCACATAACTAAATTATTTAAATGGTCCTGACGAAGATACAGTACAAACACAGAAAGTGTGAGTCTGGTAAGTTCAAATAAATTGTTCAAAACAATCTTGAACATTCCCAAAATAACTTCTTCCAGCGGATACATTTGTTTTTCATATGTAATAGTTATGACACAACAAAACACCTTTCTTTCTTTCCTTTTTCCTGTTTTTCTTTCTCTGCATTCATATGTCCAGTTTATTTTCTGCTCTTCACCCTTTATTTTTAGCTTGCTGCTTGCTGCTCGGCTCTGTGGATGGCGATGTCAGTCAATCAGTTCACCACTTTGGTTCAGACTGAAATATCTCAACAACTATTTGATGGATTGACATAAAATTTTGTGCAGATATTCATGTTCCCCAGAAGAAGAATCCTAACAACTTTGGTCATCCTCTGACTTTTCCTCTAGCGTCATCATAAAGTTGACAGTTGTGGTTCATCACTGAAATATCTCAACATCTATTGGATGGATCGCTGTGAAACTTGGTTCACACATTCATTTTCTCCTCAGGCTGAATTGTGATAACTTTGATCCTCTGACTTTTCATCTAGCTCCACCCTCAGATGCACTTTGTGTTTACTGCTAATTAGAACATTTTGGCACGCTAACATGCTAAACTAAAAGGTTGAACATTGTTACGACCCTCTCAGTCTGCCTATGGCTTCAGTTTGTGTGGCTGCTCTCTGTTGTTTCTGCAGGTACTGGAGTTGGGTGTGGCAGCATCATCAGGAACACTGGCAACACCTGGGGCTCTTCAAAAACCCTTTGTAGTGCAGTTGCTGGTGTGCTCTCCTCCCTGAGACACCTTTTGGCTTTTGGGTTGATATTGGATTTGTTTTTTTGCACCATACAACACTACATTCACACACTGTTCCACTCATGCACTCACCTACACTACTGATCTCATGGACTACACATGCCATTGTTAGGTTGGGTTTTTCTCTTAGCTTACTTTCTTTTTCTGAATAAATTGGTTATTAATTGGCTTTGTTGTGTGCGTCTCCCTTCTTCGTCATGACCGTGTGGCTCGGTTTGTGACAAACATCATAAACGTTATACTAAAGCTAAAATATTATATTTGCTTAATATCAGCATGTTAGCATGCTGATGTTAGCATTTAGCTCAAAGCCCTGCTGTGGAAAGTGAGGACATTTTTGATAAAACATTTTTAATGCAACATTTTTGTTTTTGCTCCCATTTCCATTGAAATAAAAGATATAAGACTTTTAATATGAGCACAAAAAGCTTATTTCTCTCAAATTTTGGTCACAAATTTGTGTAAAATCCATGTTTTGCCAAGATATTCCACCCACCTGACAGGTGTTGCATATCAAGAAGCTGATTAAACAGCATGATTATTGCACAGGTGTGCATTGGACTAGTCACAATAAAATGCCACCATAAAATGAGTTTTATTTTGAAAAAAGACATTCAGTAGGCACTGAACTATGGATTTCACATGACTAGGGCTACAGATATGCATTTTTTTATTGGGAGGGGGAGCAGAAAACCAGTCAGTATCTGGTATGACCACCGTTTGCCTCATGCAGTGCAAAACTTCTCCTTCGCATGGAGTTGATCAGGTTGTTGTGGCCTGTGGAATGTTGGAATGTGTGAAGTTGCTGGATATTGGCAGGAACTGGAACACGCTGTCATACACAACGATCAAGATCATCCCAAACATTCTCAACAATGTCTGACATGTCAGGTGAGTATGTGGGCCATGCAAGAGCTGGGATGTTTTCAGGAATTGTGTACAGATCCTTGCAACATGCAGCCGTGCATTATCATACTGCAACATGAGGTGATGGCAATGAATGAATGAATGGCATGACAATGGGCCTCAGAATGCACCTGTGTTCACTGTCCATAGCTTATGCCTGCCCATACCATAACCCCACCACCTCCATGGGGTTCACTACATTGACATCAGCAAACCGCTCGCTCGCTTGGACACCATACACACTGTCTGGCATCTGCCTGGTACAGTGAAAACCAGTATTCATCCGTGAAGAGAACATTTCACCATCAAAGGTGAAACTTTGTCCACTCAAGTTGGTTATGTCAAAAACTTGCAGTCAGGTCAAGACCCTGGTGAGGACAACAAGCATGCAGATGAGCTTCCCTGAGACAGTTTCTGATAGTTTCTTTGGTTATGCAAATCAACAGATGCATCATTTGTCTGGGTGGCTGGTCTCAGACAATTTTGCAGGTGAAGAAGCCAGATGTGGAGGTCCTGACATTGGAGACGGCTTATGGTAGTGAAATGAATATTCAATTCATGGGCAACAGCTCTGCTGGACATTCCTGCAGTCGGCATGCCAATTGCACGCTCCCTCAAAATTTGTGACATCTGTGGCATTATGTTGTGTGATAAAACTGCACATTTTAGAGTGGCTGCACACCTGTGCAGTAATCATGCTGTTTAATCAGCATCTTGATATGCCACACCTGTCAGGTTGATGCATTATCTTGGCAAAGGAGAAGTGCTCACTAACACGGATTTAAACAAATTTGCAAACAAAATTTGAGAGAAATAAGCCTTTTGTTTGCATAGAAAAAGTCTTAGATCTTTCATTTCAACTCATAAAAAATGGGAGCAAAAACATGTGTGCATTTCTATTTTTGTTCAGTGTAAGATGGTGGACATGATAAACATTATACCTGCTTAAGATCAGCCTTGTGCCTATAAGCACAGCCACACTAGAGTCTGTCTTGCATTTCTTTTGTTTCTTTCTCTCTGTTCTGTTGCTCCCTCCGCTCCTCCTCCTCCTCTCCTTCATCTACATGTCTTCCTGTCTTCCTGCATCGTGGCGTCTGTTGCGGCGTCTCCTGTAAAAGCAGAGAGCATCTGTTCAGCTCTGACTAATTGCTTCGTCCTCGGCCTCTTCAGAGACCATTACACAGCTCGCATCATCCGTCAGAAGACTGAGCACCATTATTGTGTCAAACCCTCCACACAGCCGCATTATTCTGCTAATGCTCAGAGGTTAACAGTCTCTGCAGGAACACACACACTTACGACCAGACGTCTTCTGCCAAACACTCTCTTCCATTAACAAGCTCCTGGGAGAGTTTGGTACTTTTTGTTCAGAGCCAATCGAAGCTTCAGACAGTCTGCGGGATCTTTTCTTATCTTTCAGACGCACCTGTCTCTGAAGACTTTATACCAGAATGTAGAATCTTTAATGAGTCAACTCATTCACTTTCCCTTTGCTTTACCTGAGGTTTGACGTATCTGTCTCTGAAACTTCTGCTGCCAAAAAGCAAGTATGTGAACATGAGCTTTTTTCAAATGATGTGGGCACATGTTAATCTGAAATGTAAGAGATCACATGTGAAAGCAAGTTCCCCTATACCACAGGTGAAACACATATTCACATATAGACACTTTTTAAAAAAATCACAAACATTATTTAGTCAAACTGCTGTTACCAAGTTCAAGAATTAACTTTCACGCTCTAATTTGTAGTTTTATTTGAAGTGCCATTTCGCTGTTTTGTTTCAGCGTTCATGTCATCCTGGATGCTGGATTTCAATCCTTGTGTGTGTTTAGACTGTCAGACTGCAAAGAATCAGACTCAGACCCCCCGAGTTAAAGAGAATAATGCTGATAATACACTAAACAAACAGAGTGAAACTATGTGGTACTACCTGCTCTTGTTCTTTGCCTCAGACTGAAGAGAGGTTATTTACATACTGCAGAATTCCCAGAGTGTGTTTAAGATAAATGTGAGTACAAATTAAACGTACACAGTGGTGGAGGAAGTGTAGCTGGGTGGTTTCTGTAGTAATTGTATTGATTAAAGTTTTGTGCCTCCCAGCTGTTTGAGCAGACTCCCTGACGGAGCAGCGCTGCAGGGAAACGCACTGTTATTAATGCTATTCTTCAACGTGTGGATGGATGAACTGCAGCTCCACGCAGAGGAGGAGGAGGAGGAGGAGGCTGTTTGGTATTCTGCAGCTCGTCTCTGCTTCTCTATTGTAATTAAAATGTGAAATTAGAGAGGTTTGGTCCCATGGTGATGAAAAACTGTAGAGTCCTGCAGAACACTGAGTCCAACTGAGTGACTGACAGCTCTGAACTAGAAGACAGGAACAGGAAACATTAAACTACTAGTTAATATTATAGTAAAGAGTGAAGACTTGACACTGTAAGAACCATTAAAGGATCTGACTGACTCATAAAGCACCAGCTCAGTGTTACACTGTATGAGGGGAGCCCTTTAAACACACAGTATGTAATTTCAGCCGCTCTCTGTGTGAGGACGGTGTGAAGTAGCAAGGGATCATGGGAGTTGTTGTCTTCGTTGTTAAATCATGGATGTATAAAGAGAACGAGCGAAAGTCACCAGTGCACATGCTCTATGGGCCGCACAATTCGGAAGATCTGGGTGCTTTCGTACCGGGAAGTCGATTTTTTTTTTTTTTTTATTGCTTCATGCGCCACTGAGCAACTTTCATAGGAATGAACGGGGCCCCGCCTCCGACGCTGTATCCAGTTCTCTTCATACATCCATGTGTTAAATAACCAGTGTTCATCATTCAGGATGTTTTTACCCGCAGAGGTCTCCTCCTCTCCAGAACAAACGGACCCGGAGATTACAGGTAAAAACACTGAATAAAACTGTTTCACCTAAAAAATCAGTGTTTCTCCGACGATGTACGGCGACCACCGGACGTCCGGTACAGGCTGTTAGCCGAGCTGCTGCTAACGTTTGTCCAGTTTATTTCTCTGATAACTTAAGATCCAGACGTCCAATGACTAAAATCCTTCTTCCGGCTAAAAGATATAGTTAAAAACCACCTAAATTTATCATGAAAATGTGGCTTAAAACTGAATAAAAGTCCATTTATAACAGTTTGTGTGGAACAACCACAACGCCGATGTATTATCTTGTATGTGTGTAAGTTACTCTTTGGTAGACGCCATTGTAGCGGACAAACACAGCGCCGCCGTATGCATCTTGTACGTGTTTACTCTTTGGTAGAGGAGGTATGACGCCATCGACAGGCGACCAAATGAAACGGTCCGTTACTTTGATTAAATTACAGATTTCTCTGGGTTTGAAACTTGTTGGAAACATTTGGGATAATGTAAGTACACAACTCAACAACATATATAACATAGGTCTAGTTGTTTTTACACATTTTAATGTGGAATAATTACATATTATAGCTTTAACCTGGACTAACTACAGGGTTAAACGGCTCCTCTCTTTCTACAGTCTACAATCATTTTGATCCAGGACTAACTCAGTCTCAGATTTGATAAATCTAAAGTAATTTAATCCAGGACTGTTTTAAGTGTCATTTTAACTCAAAACTAACTGTGTCTATGATCATTTTAAACCAGCACCGACTGTGAAGACTCATTTAATCCAGGACTAATGTAGTCTAGAGTCATTTAATCCGGGTTTAACTGTGTCTAATCATTTTAATCCAGGACTAATTGTTTCTTAAACATTTTTAATCCACAATTTGGTGCTTTTAATTATTTTAAGGACTAACTATGTTTTTGGTCAATTTCACTGCGGCCTAACTGAATTGAGAGTTATTTCAATTTAGGTCTAACTGAGTCTAATCATTTTAATCCAGGACTAATTGTTTCTTAAACCATTTTAATCCAGGTCTAGTTAATGATGGAGCCTTTTTAACCCAGAACTAACTGGGTTTACAGTCATTTTAGTTTTCACTCAGGACTAAATGGTTCAAGAGTCATTTTAATCTAGGACTAACTAAATTTTAAAGGAGACATAACATGTTTTTTGTAATTTTCTGTCATTTATATATTGTATACTGTATACATCTCAGATGTTAAACATGGTCAGAGTTCCAAAACTTGAGATGAACATATGAAGAAAGGCTCCCTGCAAGTCAAAAGTCAGGGATTCAACCTCCACTGAACGCTTTGTTTGCAAAGTTACCGCTACTTCCTCCTCGTGATCGGACTGAAAATAAGACTAAATTCTCCTATCTAATCTAAATTAAAATAAATAAATAATGTTCCTCCCCACCACTCATCCCATTCTCCAATATAACTTCTCAGTCTAGTTTCTGAGAGGGCCTGAAAGCCTCTCATCACTTCCTCTCCAGTAATTTCCATGATATCCAAAAACTTTCTCGCTGCATCAACAACTATCTCTATTCTCTCAGATTTCCTTCCTGCCTCAGCAGCACAGTTAATCACCGTAGCCAGAAATGCTAAGAACTTAATCTTGTCCTTACAAAAACAATATTCATCATGCTTCCTACCTGATTAGTTCTCCTTCACTTCTTGAATCTTTTCATTCCTAGCTGCTTCCTCGTGGCTCAGCCTTCTCTTGGACCTGATCCTCATGACTTCCATCTCTTTCTTTCTCTTTGGACAGTCTGCTTGCCTCATGTCTCCCCTCACACTGATTACACTGGGGTTCTTTTTCACAGTTTCTGCCGCTGCACTTCTCATCTCCATATTTACCACATATCCCCACAGCGTGGCTACACACAAGCGAGCTGTGTCCAAATTTCCAACAGCGTCTGCACTGAATGAGTTTGGGAACAAACAGCCTTACTGGTTAACTGATATGATCTAAGAATACTTTATCAGGAAGAATTTCAGATTCAAAATGCAGTATAGCAGATCTTGTTTGATACCTTTCTCTGTCACTGAAAGGAAGGATGTGTGATGATATCGTTCAAAGGAAGAGCTGGCGAAGTTCTTGTTTTGTAGACGTTTATTAGACGATGGCCATCGGGTCCATTCCATGTACAAAGACGGTCTGGGCAATGTACCACTGTCGATGCATAGCTTATATAGGGTTACACATCTGTATCTTATCATATGAATAACATGTTTTCCAGGGGCACTACCTCAGTTGGGAGTCGTCCATCAAGTGATTGACAGCTACCTCACAACATATTATGTGTCACAACATACCCACATCCGGAACAGTTCCAAACTTGACCATAGATCCATTGTTTGTATCTAAAAGGCCCCCCAGAAGGGCTATGCCATGTTACCTAAGGTGTCATGCAGACAAGGGAATGTTTCTGTCACACGTCCAACATCCAAAATCAGTGAAGTACATAGGGTCAGATAAAAATCATACTAACAGTCACTCATCCTGATTATTCTATGACCGTCAACAACTCTCACATTCTTTAAATCTACTTACATTGACCAGGTATCATCGGATAATTCGTAATCCATTTGTAATTCAAAAACCAAAAAAAAAAAAAACGGTAAATCTGTTATTTTCTTTCAAAACAAAAAAACATTTTCAGAATCAAATAATGAAAAACCAATCAAGGTTTTTGCCGATTCGTTTTATTGTTATTCCTTTTTGGATTGAATATCAAACAGGTCTGCGGACATTCAGCCAATTCGTTTTTGTGTTTGAGACCAAAAACTGAAGTCTTAAATCTAAAGGTGCTTTTTCCATCAGGACCCCTCGACCCTGGAGCGACCTGCCTGAGGAGAGGCTCGCAGAATCCGGAACTTCTTTTAAATCACTTCTTAAAACCCATTTTTACAGACTTGCTTTTATGTAATGTTGTCTTTAGATCATCTTTCTTTTAAGCTTCTTTTTTTTTTAACTTATCTTTCTTTTAAACTTTTTAGCATCTCTTTGTCTTTCTTTGCCTTTGGCCGCCATCTTTTTAAGGTCAGATCTGTTATTGTTTTCTGTTTCATGTCTTTGCTTTGCATTGTACTGCTTTTGCTTTGTCTGTCAAAGCACTTTGTAAACTTTGTTTTTAAAAGGTGCTATATAAATAAAGTTATTATTATTATCATTATGTTACTTTAAATCTGTTTGAATCACCTACAGTGGAATTTATTGAAACATATTTCACTGACGTTTTATTAAACCTGAATCTACGACTCGTTTCAGGTGACGGTGGTTCAGTCTGAGTGGACTCGGAGGTAAACTGTGTGGAAATCCTTCTGCCTCACTGAAGTACAGCGATGTGATTTCCTGTTACCCCCTCCTCTTTTCTCGTGTTCAGACGTCGGACTGAAAATCCCATTAAAGCGTCGTAATGGTGCGTGGAGCTGCTGCTCTGCTCTGGATCTGCTCTCTGTGTATAATTGATTGTACGCCACTAAAACCTTGTTTAAATTCCTTATTTCTCTGTGTGTCGCCTTCTCTTTCAGCCTCTCTCTGTTTCTGTCTCTTTTTTGTCTGTTTCACTCTCTGCGGCCTTTAATGAGAAAGCGGAGGTGATTCGCTCACACTCGGCCAATCACCACCCAGGAACGGTAATGATGTCATTAGTGTTTGATCCCGTTCGATGAGAGCGGATGACGGCAGGAAATAAGAGTCTCTTTACTTTAATCTGCAGGCAAAGAGTCAGATACAGTCAGTTGTAACCCTTGTTACGATGAGCACAGGTAAGTAATAGTCAATAGTAATAACTGGACCAGTAACAGAAGACACTAAGCTTTTAAGAGCCAGTATTCTGAACATCAATAATGACACAGACAACAATGGATTGAATGTTTGTGGCCACTTCTTATTTCAAGCTGAAAGGTCAACATGTAATACAACAGCTTTTTGGAAAGAACAATGTATGAAAAATAACAAACTAAAATAATAAAGCCAGCAAAATAAAAATAAAAGATACCCTTTGTTCCCAAAGTTAATCCTTTAGTTAGTTGGGGCCCTTTTCCGATCAAAATCCATGAGAAAGGAGAAACCAAGGAACCCTGCATGCATCTCAGGTTCAATACCAGTGGTTCAGTTCGGCTCGCCACCCAGTTCACACTGGGAATCTCTGGGTCAAGGGATCTGAAGCCTTGCAGGAAGTACTGGCTGCGTCCCCTTTTTCTTTATGGTATCACCAAAAACCGCTGAGTCAAAGTATGAATGAGCTTTACAGCATTTCACCTCGGCAGACCTGCGAAAATCATCCGGCCTCTCACGCTGCTTTACAATCTTAAATGCAACAGTATGGCGGTCAGCAGCTGTTTAACATCATCAAGAATTAATATTACTTCGTTCAGAAGATCATTTTTAGTTCTTACGCAACGGATGACAAAAGATTTTATTTTCTCTATGTCCCAACAGCACTCGAGGTAGCCAGTGTGGGTTGTTTCATAAAACAGGAAGTTATAACAGGAAGTGGAACTAAGGCCGGTCACCTGGGGCTAGTGGGGTTCATTGATTTGTTATTTGGGGATCTTGTTATACTGAGCCCTTCACTGCTGCTTGGAAAACACAATGTTGGCTGTGTTTCTCCCTTAATGCACATAGTTTCATGATTTTAAACAACTTTTAACAGATGTAGTCATTTACATGACGAGTTAATTGAATGATTTTTACTCCAAATGTTATTTTTATATCAACACTTTTTAATAGTTCTTCGTATTATTATTTTCTTAGTGTATATAATCAACCTAAATTAATTATTTATTTGTTTCAAAATAAAAATGTTTTTAAGGATTTTAATGACTTTCAATGAATTATTTACTTCTCAATTAAGATGAATTATTTTAAAGAGATAATTCTAATATTAAAGGGTGTCATTTTAGAGCCTGGGCTACACAGTGCTTTGACATAAAAGTTTCCTGAGATTTAAACATATAACAAGAGTAACAGTCTAAAACCTCGCAGACATGATGAACAGCATCATCAACATCAACATCCTGTCGCACTGACTCATAATGAGTTTTAACTGGGATTGTTTGCAGATGCCCACAAATAGCCGTCACTTCTGTAGCCTTGGTTGCTAAGGTGGTTGCTAAGGTGGTTGCTAAGGTGTTTCCATGTGTCGTCCACTCTCATATTTCAGATGTGATTCAGCTCCAACACGTACGGATGGATTTGAGAAGTTTCATTTGGAGTAAAGAAGGAGATAAAGAAGTGAAAGTTGACTTGTGTGGACTTGGAACAGCAAAGTAAGTAAAAAAAGTGAGTCAGTAAAATGAATCTAATCACTCTCTGGGTGGATAATAGCTCCAGCTAAATACTCTATGAAGGGCCACCAGGTTTTGTCAAAGACAGTACCAGAACCCACCAGTGAGAATCTAATCTTCTCAAGTTTGATATGAGATAGGACCTCCCTAAGCCAGCTATTATGTGAAGCACGTGTTTCCATTTTAACAAAATAAGGCATCTGGCCAATAGGGTTGAGAAAGCCAGCACGCGATGCTTTGTCACAGGGAGATTAGGTATTGTAAATGGGGGAGACCCAAACAGTGCAGTGCAAGGTTCAGGACTAAGATTCACCTTAAGCACTTTAGCAAGAGTGTCAAAAACCTGGTGCCAGAAGCTAGCGAGGGCCGGACAGGACCACAACATGTGCGCATGATTGGCAGGTGACTGCTTACATCTATTGCAACTGTCACTAGTGCCAGGGTAAATTTTCGCCAATCGAGCATTTGTGAAGTGCACTCTGAAAAGAACCTTGCGTTGTAACAAGCTGTGTCTACCAAAAATGGAGCTTATATATGAAACATTTAAGTTGCTTATTCATGTCTCCTTGCCTAAGTAGTAGGCAGTTTTAGATCCTACCCGACATTGTTTACAGGGGACATTTATTTGTGTAACACCAACAGAGTAACATGTGCTTCCGCTGTGAAGTTGGGTTTACTCTCCTGCTGTGTTGGTGTCAATTAAAGAAGCTTTAGCTGCAGAGTGAGATCCGCGTTACATCCATATCAGACTCAACAGGGTTCATGACGTCTGCTGCTCGTCTCATTACTGGGACAAACAGGTACGAGCACACTGGCTCCCAGTTAGCCTTCGTATTGATTTTAAAATGTTATTACTTACCTTTAAGGCATTACACGGCCTTGCTCCCAGTTACATATCTGCACTACTGAACTGGTATGTGCCCCCTCGACCTGTTGGTCATTCTCAGGTCAGAGCCTCCGACTCTCTGGAACTCAGAACTTTTTCCTTTGTGAAAGCTTTTGGAAATGTTTTAATTACTGTTTTTACACCTATTAATTGATGTTATTTTATCTTATTTTTTATCATTATTTTACTCTTGTGCATTAATTTGTCCTATTATTACTATTATTGTGCATCTTCTATTGTTACTATGTACTTCTGCCTTTACCTCTTTGTTCCTCTTTGCTTATTTTATCTGCCTTGTTGGTTTTACTTTCCTTTGTAAAGCACTTTGTAACATTGTTAAGAAAAGTTCTATATCAATAAAATTTATTATTATCATTATTATTATTATTATGAAGTCTGATAGTGGAGAGAAGCTGGTCTGTCTTCATCAGAGGAAAAATCAATACGAGGAGCAGAGAGATGGAACATTTATTTAAATGTGTGTGTGTTTTCACGCATGTTTCATTATGTAGTTCAGTGAAAAATAAATAATAATCATAAGGTGGACAGGAAAAGTCGATAAGTATGGAGGAAAAAGGAAGAAGTAAAGAATAAACAAGAAAGAGAATGAGGAGGAATAACCAAAAAAAAGAGGAAGAGGAGGATAAAGAGAGGAAAGCAGAAGAAAGAAGAGATAGTAAAAAAGCAGAGGAAGAATAAAACGGGGGAGGACGAAGTTTGAGGAGATGAAAAGAAGAGCTGAGGGAGGAAGAAAAGAGTGAGGATAAAGAGAAAAGAATGAAGCGAAGAAGAGGCTGAGGAGAGTTAAAGGGAAGAAGAAGACAAAGAAAGAAAAGAATGAAGAAGAAGACGAAGAAGAATGAAAGAGAAATATGAGAAAGAGAAGAAGAGACGGAGGATGGAGGGAAGAGGAGGACATGTGAAGGTGGATCTCAGTCAGTTCATCCATCAGCTCACAGATGGAGTCATTTAACAAGAACATCTTCACACTGATGATTCTCACACTGAGTTTTGTCCCAGCTGAGCTGCCGTACCTGCTGCACACCGTCCTCCTGTGGACACTTTCAGCTGCGAACATGGTCTTCTTCATGGACTAAGAAACACTGCTCGTTATCTTCTGCTGCCAGTCTAAAGCCATTTATACACATCTCAGAGTCTCTGAATAGCTTCATATACTGTTAGTGTGTGTGTGTGAGTGTGTGTGTGTGTGTGTGTGTGTGTGTGAGTGAGTGTGTGTGTGTGTGTGAGTGTGTGTGTGTGTGTGTGTATTGCACGTTTTCTTTCTTCCTGCATGATGAATTAAGACTCACCTATAAACATTTTACTGTAAAATGCAACTTATTTTAGATCAGCAACACAACTGATGAGTGACGTCTGTGTTCATGATGAAACTGAGCTTTAACAGCCTCATAAACAATAAATAACAACAAACATTTACTTAAAGTCACAACTACAACTGGATGGAAACTTATCTTACTAAGATGTGTCTGTAAGCACCTGTTTTATTTGCATTTTCGACAATTTTACATAGTGGCCAAAACATGTAATCACAACTTCCTGTCTGTCATGTGATGCATACTGAAAAGCATTTTTCTCCACACACAATCATGGGAAAAGGAGCGGCTGTAAAACGGTGAATAAACGAGTGAAATGATTTGTGTAATTATCAGAATTTGATACATTCAGTCCTAAAACATTTGAAAAGTCTAGAAGAGCCGCAAGATTAAATTATTTTATCTTGTTCAAGTGAATGAGGAGCCAACAGGAAGTCAGCCAGCTCTACTGAGCATGCTCTATGGGCCCAACGATCAGGAAGCGTGAGCGACATTCAGCAGGAAGCTTCATGCTAAGCCTCCAGGAACAGTGTTGAGCTTTGAAGCCAATTTGGCATAGTGGCCAAACAGTGTAACTACAACATCATGTGACGCTATTGGGCCCAAAAAGACTTTTCCCCATAGACTTATACAGTGAACGAGACGTCTGTAAATCATCAGATAAATTGTTTTGAGTGTCACAACCCTGCTGAATGACTCGTTTCACTATCAGCATTTGATCCATTCAGTCTGATCACATTTCGAAAGTCTAGAAGAGTCGCACGATTGTGTCATTTTATCCTCACTCAAGTTAGCAGGAGGACTAAACTGGAAGTTAGCCGTCTCAGCCAGCGCAAGTCTCTAGTGAGCATGCTCCATGGGCGCATTGGGCCCACAGAGCATGTGCAGTATGTTTTCAGGAAGTGGCTTTTTTGGCTTCATGCGCCACCGAGCAACTTTCATAGAAACGAGCAGCATCGTCTTTGAGTCACCGTTAATACATTGTTAATACATCGTTAATACATCCATGTAGACGCGCCGAAAATTCAGGAAAATTTTGAAATATCGCAAAAGATGGCGTACACGAATCATGTGACTTAAACGTCACCGAAGAGCTGAAAACATCAGATCTGTGTGGAGCGATGATGAGGAGACTGTAACCTTCCTCACATTTCCATCATGTTCTCCATCGTCTGAGCTTTGACTGTCGCTCTTTTAGTGACGTCATCTCGTTGTTTTCTCTTCTTCTGCAACAGTTTAACGGCACCAACTGGAGAATTAGCGCCACCTGCTGTTTATCTGCTAATATTCACACAGCAGCAGTGGATGGAAACAAATGTAAATTTCAATTTTCTTTCGCTGAAATTCTAGAAATTTGGTTAAAGTTTGGATGGAAACTTTGCCACAGAAAGCAGAAGTTGTGTCAAGTTAAAAAATATTTTTATCAGCAGATTTTTGATTTCTTATTTAATTTCCACATATTTGAATGTTTGATGATGAGGACAGTTTATGGATGAGAAGTAGAGAGAGACGTTTTCTCTCTTTCCCTCCTCCATCGCTCTCTCTCCATCTCTCTCTGTTCCCGCCTCACGCAGGAGTCCCGGGAAAAAAAAAAGGAGCACCACACACGTGCACAGTGAGGGCTCGCGCCGTGATTCCAGCGCGCGTGCCGCCTGCAGGCTCCTCGTGTCTCCGGAGGTTGTTTTTTTTTTTTCTACATTCACGGTCAGAGACCAGCGGCTCGTGATGTTTCGCGCGGCAGATTCCGCCAAACGTCAAACGACCTGCAGCTGAGACCGGAAACAACCCATATTTCCGCCAAAATAAAAGTTTACCTGAAAACTATTTGAATAGTGTTATATAAATAATGGATAATGACGTCACAGCTAGCATCACAGATCTGGTGCGAGCTAATGTTTCAATTTATTGGTAAAATGTTGTGAAATTAAAGTAAATGTCTCAATAAGTGAAGTAACATTTTGTACATATTGTGTTTTTTCCCTTTAAGTCGCATTTTTTATGAGTCTTGCTTACTTATTGGTTATGTTACAGGATTTTCAAAACATCCATACCTACTTCCTTCCCCCAACCCCTAAATAAATTGAATAAAAAGAAAAAGAAAATGAAAAAAACAATGAATCATAATACAACCAAAATGTAAACAAGGAAAATATCATATCAAATCAAATCAAGTTTATTTTTAAAGCACATACAGAGTTGACCAAAGTGCTGTACAGTAATATAACATAAATAAAATAAAATAACATAACATGGTGACAGCAAGAAAGCAGTGGAGAAAACATGATACTATCCCATAAGCATACACAAAAAAAAAAATAAGTAAAGGAACATATGAAATTACCAGAAGATAAAAAAGTGAAACATAAAACCTCAACGACACTGAAAGGCCTGAGAAAACATGTGGGTCTTAAGTTTACCCTTGTGTGTCTACAGAGGGGAAACACTTAACAGAGAACGGTGAACTGTTCCAAAGTTTTGCTTCTGAAAATCCACGATCGGCGTTACTCCTCAGCCTCGATCGAGGGACAGTCAGGAGCAGCTGGTCTGAGGATCTGAGAGATCTGGGAATGGAAAGGGGGCAGAAGAGTTCAGAGATGTACAGGGGCGCCAGGCCGTGTAAAGCTTTAAAAAACAAATAATAGAGCCTTAGACTCAGTCTTATACTTGACCAGTAGCCAATGGAGGGATGCCAGTACAGGTGTGATGCTGTCTCTCTTCCTGCTACCAGTTAGTAGTCAAACAGCAGCATTCTGCACCAGCTGTCAGCCAGACAAGGATGACTGGCTAATACCCAAATAAAGAGCATTGCAGTAATCCAGCTGAGAGGAAATTAAGGCATTTGTGATGATCTTCAGGTCATTAAATGAGAGGAACAGTTTGAGTTTGGCGATATTTCTTAGTTGGAAAAAGCAGCCTTTCACAACAGTGTTCATTTATTTGTCAAATTTTAAAGCTGGATGGAAAATGACAGATTTCTGGCATGAGCAGAACATGCTCTGTATGCTCCGCATCCTCTGTTAATATCACGACCTGTTAGATTTACCCTGACCACTTGGGGTGTCCCGACCCAGAGGTTGGAAACCATAGTTCTACATTTTTTCGTGTGAGTCTGAAATAGCGTGAGGTGTTTTTTACTTATTGTTTTTGTGATGTATGATTTGTAATGATGTAATATTGATGTTGAATATCATGCGAGCTGAAGGCCAATTCCTACTTTTGGTGGACAATAAAGTTGTTTTGATTTGATTTAAACGACTGATACTTTTTACTCCACACGAAAGGTTTTAATACCTTTAATATAATAATACTGTTCATATTCTGACCTGTCACAGGTTCTATTCCATATTTCTGAACTAGAAATCATTCATGAAAACCTCATTAGTCATTAATAAATGTGTGATGAATCCTTAATGAGAGAGTATATTCTTTAGTTTTTACACTTTTTGTTTATGGAGAAAAAACCTTTACAATCATATCTGTATGATCTATATGATGTTCTATGTTTCATAAAACAGAACATAACCAGTTTCAATTAATTATATTAAATGTGATGAATGCATTGTTTTTGAATGGTGAATTTTGATTTTTTAAATAAATATGGGTCAAACACTCAAAAATGTGAATCAGCTGTACAAAAATGTTTTCAAAAATTTGAAATATTTCCATTTTTGTATATTATGGGTCACATTAGGAGAGGTCATAAAACTTCAGGCTAAAAGCAAACTGTTTAGGCTGTTTTTACCGCTCTCAGCTGGGTCAGATTTGACCCTGAACAGCATGTGAGGGTCAAATGGTTTCAAAGGTTTAAATCTGGTATATTTGGTCACCGAGTTTTATTCTGAAAATATCATCCCGGAAGCCGCGTCGCTCGCCACTCTGTCCGACTTTACCGCTCGGTTCGCTCGGTTCGCTCGGTGACGTCTCTCACCGGTAAAATCCACTGACGAGTCGACCGGACTGACCGCTTCTCCGTCTTCTTCGCCGGAGCTCAGAGCGGCATCACGGCATCACGGAGCCCGACTCTCCTCCTCCCCTCCCCGGCCTGACAGGCCGCGACGAGCCGCTGAGAGCAAGGACCGGACACGGAGCGGGCACCGCTTCTCCTCGGGAGGATGATGGATGTAACTCCGGTACCGACCCGCGGACAAGGAGCCCGGTGGACTCGGCGGAAGGGCAGCGGGGACTTCTGAGCATCCTACCGGCCGGAGGATACTGACGTAGCCTACTGACGTTTTTTTTCTTGAATTTTAATCTTTTTTCTACAATGTCACCATCAAGGAGACGCGGCTGAGGCACCTGCTCTTCCTCCCGGATCCCCGCCGGACGTCAACTGTTTCTGGAGGCTTCAGCTAACGTTAGCTCCGGTATGAGCAGAACCGGACCTTCCCGTCACATCTGACCGGGGTGTGTGGGGGTGGTGGCGGGCTGCTGGCGGGGAAACGTTCGGATTTTTGGATGAGAACCGGTCACCGGGCCGGATTCCGTGCGGAGGGACGCCGGCCGGAGCGGAGGAGGAGGAGGGAGAAGGAGGAGCATCAGCAGCGGCAGCAGCAGCTGCGGGGAGCCGAACTGACAACCTCATCCCCGGGGGGAGAGAAGCAGCGAGGCGGCCAGAGGAGGATGTGAAGATGGGTTCAGTTTTCGGTCTCCTGTGGCTGTTTACCGGCTTCCTGCAGGGCGTGCACGGCCAGGGCGTGTACGGTAAGGACACCATCCACATATAATTAATATGTCGGGAATTTACATTAATGATGTTACATATGACATGATTTCAACAGCACGAGCCGCGTTTAACCCGGAAAACCAAACACACTAACTTGACCTTGTGAGGGATTTAGCGCGGAGGCTAAATGTGTGTATGTGTGCGTGTATATATGTATATGTGTGTGTGTGTGTGTGTCCTGCTCATTCAGTCATATTAGATTCATGCCTGGCCTAAAGGCACAACAGGTAGCACACACACACACACACACACACACACACACACACACACACACACACACACACACACACACACACTGTCACTGTGTGTGTGTGTGTGTGTGTGTGTGTAGGAATATTTCTGTAATGAAATGACTCCTTATATTCATCATTATTCAGTATGAACGGTGTCATGCCTCCATGATGCTCCTGGTGTTTCCTGTGTGCAGCCTCAGTGTCCTGCAGGTCTGTGCAGAGTCTCTGTGGGACTCAGTAGATGGTGACATGATGTTACCGCTGGTATTTTATTTTTATCCACTCTGACATCACTGGAGTATTCGGGCCCCTGGGGGGGACTTGAAGTGAGCCCCGAGTGACCTTATAACATTTTCTGCTCTTTGTGTGTTATTATTATTATTATTTATTACTATTATAATACAGCTTTATTCTTGTATTCACTCTGACTGGATGTCCTGTGGGCTCCTTATGTAAGTTTGGAGTGAATGTTCTGGTCTACTTAATTATTATAATGGGATATTTCTACAGTCACTTATAATGTGACTATTTTATCATATTTTTGCTTTGACACAAAAACCAACAACTCAATATCCACTTACTAGCTCTCCCCCCCCCCCCCCCCACCCCCAGCCCTCTCTTTCCCCTGAGCTTTCAGCTGCATCTTGTGGTCTTCATCAGCAGTTGGGAGTTTGCTCAGGTTGTCATCACATCATCATCATCATCATCATCGCTCGACCGGATTCCCACACCTCGCTCACGTGATGACAACTGACTCCATCTGCTCATGAAGACAGTAAGATGTGGTTGAAAGCTCAGGAGAAAAAAAAAGCTCGTAAGTGGACCTTGAGTTAAGATTTTTTGTATCTCAGGTCACTCACAGTGTGAATGTGACACTCACGATATTATATTTACTATTTTCTTTGTAGATTTTACTGTGACTTTAAATAATCTTGGTATTTTTTATATTTTCTAAAAATCTAATCTTATTTATTTGGTTTTTATTGATCATGCCTGTAACGATTAGTCGATTGAAAGAAAATTAATCTGCAACGTTTTGATAATTTATTCGTCATTTCAGTCATTTTTCAAGCAAATATGCCAAAAGTTTGCTGGTTCTACATTATGTCATCATATATGATATATGATATGATGTCATCATATATGATATATGATATGATGTCATCATATATGATATATGATATGATGTTATCAGATATGATAGTAAATTAAATATTTTTTGGTTTTTGGACTGTTGCTATTTAATAAAACTACTTTGGGCTCTGGGAAGCTGTGATGGATGTTTTTCACATCTTTTTGACTTTTTACAGACCAAACAACTAATCGATTAATCGAGAAAATTAGGCCAATTAATTGATAATGAAAGTATGAAAATAATTATACTAACATGTTTCATTATTATTATCACCATGATGTCGATCTTTATAATATTTTTTATGATATTCTTCAGGAGTTTGTAACCTCCTTCTTTTTAAAATCTTATCCAACAATATTCTGATAATAGTCGAGTTTACTGAGTCTCTCTATGGACTGAATTATTCCCATAATGCATCTTATCGCCTGTGATACTGCATCTCTACAGCATGTTAATCTGCTTCTCAGCACTGACCTTATAGTAAATGTTTATCTGCAGTATTTTTCAGTGTTTCTGTGTCTCTTGATATTCCTGTAATATCAGATAAAGAGGCATCTGTGACCTCACACAGCTCTCATCTTTCTTTATGGTGGTTTTTTTACTGTAATGTTCCTGTAATATTTGCAGCGAGGCCTTCGATTAAAGTGTGTTTAGTGTCGTTGGGAGATGTGTGGTAGAGTTCACTTTGCTTGCTGCATTAAAGCGTCAGTCAGACAGTCAGTCAGACAGTAAAGAGGCTGCAGGCTGATTCTTCCACATCTCAGGAAACATTTTGGAAGATTATTTTTTTTTGTATTTGCTGTGTTTCCAGCTGCAGGACGGATACATGAAGGATAAACAGGAGGCAGTAACGCTGCGGGTGTTACAGTAATGTGACAGTACAGCAGATACAGACGCTCTGCTACAGTCGTTCTCTGTCACTTTGGTACATTTCTCAAATCATCCTCGACTGTAATAAGAAGCGTTGCAGTAATTATACAGTATCACAGTACGGCGATGAAACGTTGGAACGATTGAGGACATGATTGTTCTCCCAACATTCGGCCGGTCGCCCTTTGTCATCGGCCTCCTCTACCTCTTCCTCTGTTTTTGCCTCCCTACCCTTCACCACGCAGCCTTCCTCCTCCTCTTCCTCCTCCTCCTCCTCCTCCTCCTCTTCTTCTTCTTCCCAGCTGTGACCCTGTTTATTTCCTTGTTGTTCTTCCGCTGTCAGATATTGTTGTGCTCTGAGCTATTTTAGAGACCTGGTTGGTCATTGGTTGATGTCAAGATTCACCTGAGAGCAGTTCATCATTTCATTTCATTTATAAAAAAAACAGATCAGGACAACTGCTTCAACCATCCTGCATGTGATGACTTATGTAATGAACTAATGCCGAGAGACTGTTCAACAGAGAACCAGTATAATACGTTTTGATCAACATGACAGAAGCAATTGATGATGTAGGAAACAGCAGACAACTGTACATAATCATTTGCATGAATGTGTCAAAGCAATTTGTTCAAAAGAATGATAAATAGCTTTCATGATGTGACTGGATGATGTGGAGGTTGAACAATTCTGATCTGAGAAATGTACCAAAGAGATAAACTGTAATACAGCCAGAGGTATTAAAGGGACAGTTACCAGAAGCGGTGCAGGACT
The DNA here is from genome assembly GCF_914725855.1 of Thunnus albacares. Lineage (NCBI taxonomy): Eukaryota > Metazoa > Chordata > Actinopteri > Scombriformes > Scombridae > Thunnus > Thunnus albacares. The sequence continues at coordinate 29,796,987 of NC_058120.1, read as the reverse complement.
TCTCTGGTCCCTGCTGGGTCCATGTTCCGCCCGGGTCTCGGGGCATGAGGGCGCAACATAAAGACAAAGATGCGGAGGGCAAAAAAGAAGCAAGTTATTGCTACCACAAATAAGCAGTATGACAAAACATGTGACAAGACTTGATTCTCAATGAATGAAACGGGGCTTCAGGGTGAATCAAGGCCAAAATAATTAACAAAAACCAACTATTTAACCCAAAACTACTCCTAACTAATCCCGAATCAAACAAGAGACATTTTCTAAACCTAACTCCTCCCGACTGCTTCAAGAGTTTAGTGGTCGACCACAGCTAACAGCTGATGGAGATCCAAATAAATAAACAGCAGTATATGTAGAGCATCATTAAGGTAAACAAACAAACAAACAACGTGAATATATAAAATATTACAATTAATATGACAGACAGTCTGCATCACATTCAATGTCATTATCATTAAAGCTGTTTTGTATTTTGGAGCAAAATGATAATAAATTAATGAATAATGAATTTAGTTTTAATTTGGCAGAATAATAATTTAAAAAAATACCATTTTGAATAATTTGTTTTAATTTGATTAAATGATTTTGGCAGCTGTAGACTTCCATACACATCCTGCCATTCATTTACTATCATTACCACTCGTTTCTCTCTGTGTGTGTGTGTGTGTGTGTGTGTGTGTGTGTGTGTGTGCGCGTGTGTGTGTTTTCCTCTGTGACGTCAGCGCACACACTCAGATTATCTGTAATCTTATATGTCACAGATTAGAGGGAGTGGAGGCGTATTACATCACACACAGCGTTACTTACATTCAGGCAGTTTAGAGCGCTGACGTCTCTGCGGTGGAAACTCCCTGATTTTTATACATAAATCCTCTTCCTGTTGGGGAAACGGCTTCTGTCAGCCGCCGAGAGACGGCCGAGGGAGGAAGGGAGGAAGGGAGGAAGGGATTAGGATGCAACATCTGTGTGTTTGTTTTACATTCAGATGATCTAGTAAATGGAGGCTTTAGGGGGACAAAGTTGTTGCATTTACTGTCCTGTTAACATGATTTTCTGTGTGATTCTGAAAATGAAGCGAAGGTTTCGTGACGAGAGCTGCAGATGACGATTATTATCACGATGAATCTATTAGAAAATAGTGAAAAATGTTGATCAGTGTTTCCCAAAGTCCGAGATGACGTCCTCATATGTCTTTGTGTTTCCGGTGAAAAAAACGTCCGTCACAGTTTCCTAAAAGCATCTTGAGGCAAAGATGATCATAGAAGTTGACATTTGGAGTAAAGAAGGAGAAGAAGAAGTGAAATCCTGCTACTATAGTTTGTTTACGTAGCCTCCGGAGCCGGAGGAAGCTTCCTGAAGCTGACCAATCAGAACAGAGTGGGCTCATCAGGAGGCGGGGCTTAAAGAGACAGGAGCCTGTTTCAGACAGAGGCTGAACTGAGGGGCTGCATAAAGGACCAGTAGAAGATAAATAAGGAGTTTTTATTCCAGTAGAGCCCCAGAATATAAATATAGAGGCTGGAAATGTGCAGAATATGTGTTTGTATTAAATTTTCCTGATTTACATGTTGTATCTTATTTTCTTGTTTTTCATGTCGTCGTCTTTCTAGAAATAGAAATACTGATTTAAAATGTAAAAGTGCAAGAAAAAGCTGCAGCACACATGCAGCTGCGGCCTGCAGTTCGTCTGTGTTGCTGTTGTTGCTGTTGCTGTTGTTGCTGTTATTGTTGTTGTTGTTGTTGTTGTTGTTGTTGTTGTTGTTGTGGACGCTGGCAGTCAGACGTGCTGATACTGATCTGATTTCACAGCCATACGGACGCTTTTTCTGCCTCATAAACTCTCTTTTCACCACGATTGAGGAGTTAAAAGCTCATCTGGATGGAAAAGGTCAAACACAAACACGCCGTCTGCTGCTTCTCACTCAGACTACGCCGACACGTCTCGGCAGCAGCCTGTGGCGGCCTGCGGCGGCGCCCCCTGCAGGCGGCTCCACTCATTACAGACCTGATGACTAATCCGTGCAACACTCAGCGCGGTGCAGTCAGGAGAACTTAAATACACGATCATGTGTCGCGATGCAGTCTGCAGGTGTGTCTCAACCCAAACTTTTCTCCTACATTCAAATCCAAGTAGAGCTGAGAGGCTGCAACCAGAAAATATTTGGCATTTTTCCTTAAAAAAATGACTAAATTGATAATTTGATTAATAAAATAGTTGCTGATACTTTTTCTATCAATAGACTCGTAGATTAATCAACAAGTTGTTGCAGTTCTAGTCACTCTGCTTTGTCCTCCGCTTCCATCATCTCACTCATTTTGAAAAAGCAACGGCCAATGAGGGAACTGCAACCAGTGGTGTAACTTCATCACTCAGTCACTCAGTCAGCTGTGGTTATGGGGCTGGTTTAGAAATGGATCTAAAATTGCTGAAATCCTTTGAGTTGATCCTAAGTTTCTGCAGCAGACGTTGAAATTATTGAGAATTATTTCAATAAGTTTTTTGCTGGAGCTCTTTGTGGTGGAACCGTCACTGCTTCAACACTGTTAGTATGATTTTTATCTGACCCTATGTATTTTACTGATTTTGGGTGTTGGAAATGTCTGCATGTCCCCTTAGGTAACATGGTATGGCCCTTCGGGGAACCTTAGAGATACAAACAATGGATCCATGGTCAAGTTTGGGACTGTTCCAGATGTGGTTTGTTGTGACACATAATATGTTGTGAGGTAGCTGTCAATTACATGATGGATGGCTCCCAACTGACCTAGTGCCCATGGAAAACCTATGTTATTCATGTGATAAGATACAGATGTGTAACCCCATATAAGCTATGCACCGACAGTGGTACGTTACCCAGACCATCTTTGTCCATGGAATGGACCCGATGGCCATCGTCTAATAAACGTCTACAAAATAAGAACTTCGTCAGCTCTTCCTTTGAACGATATCATCACACATCCTTCCTTTCAAACACACTGGATGCAACCGAACTGTTTAATGCTAACATGTTAGCATGCAGTGGTGGGAAGTAACTAAGTACATTTACTCAACTACTGTACTTAAGTGCAGTTTTGAGGTACTTGTACTTTACTTGAGTATTTCCATGTGATGCTACTTTCTACATTTCAGAGGGAAATATTGTACTTTCTACTCCACTACATTTATTTGACAGCTTTAGTTACTTTTCAGATGAAGATTTGACACAATGGATAATATAACAAGCTTTTAAAATACAACACATTGTTAAAGATGAAACCAGTGGTTTCCAACCTTTTTGTCTTTTGACGTCTTACAAAAAGCAGTGTGTAGTCGGGGTCACATTTCACATGTCTATGAGTTGTTAACAGCTCCACCAAATAGTGATTTTTCCCTCTAAACTTCTCACATGCTTTCATTTCAATAAATGTTCAAATGATCCAATATTTCAGCAAAAATCAAAGATTAGAGAAAAAGTCCAAAAACTGAAAACAGATTTGTGTATCAGAACTTTGTTTTTTCTTCTTTCCTCTCCCATTAATCATCTCACCACCCCTCAGATTTATTTGCTGACCCTTTGGAGGGGCCCGACCCCTAGGTTGGGAACCACTGGACTAAACTAGCTAACTGTATATAAAGTAGTGTAAACTAGCTCCACCTCCAGCAGCTACAACAGTAACATGCTGCTCTAACACTGATGCTTCACTATTAATAATCTAATGATGTCATATATAATAATATATCAGTCAGAGGGACCAAACCACTACTTTTACTGCAATACTTTAACTACATCAAGCTCATAATACTTATGTACTTTTACTGCAATACTTAAACTACATCAAGCTCATAATACTTATGTACTTTTACTGCAATACTTTAACTACATCAAGCTCATAATACTTATGTACTTTTACTGCAATACTTTAACTACATCAAGCTCATAATACTTATGTACTTTTACTGCAATACTTTAACTACATCAAGCTCATAATACTTATGTACTTTTACTGCAATACTTTAACTACATCAAGCTCATAATACTTATGTACTTTTACTGCAATACTTTAACTACATCAAGCTCATAATACTTATGTACTTTTACTGCAGTAAAGTATCTGAGTACTTCTTCCATCACTGTTAGCATGGCGCTAACATCACTCTGTGTGTTGCTGGTTAATCTGCTCAAACAGCAGCATTCTGGGGCCATCTGTTACATACACACACACACACACACACACACACACACACACACACTCACAGCAGATACTGTCAAATGTGTGTGTGTGTGTGTGTGTGTGTGAGTTTTGATTGACAGCTCCTGGTGCAGCTCTGGCAGACAGTGGGGGTGGAACTGAAGGTGACAGGTAGCAGATGTGTCCGGATCACAGTGCTCAGTGCCGGGGCTGATGGGTACTTTACTGTTGGAGGAAGTGTGTATGTGTGTGTGTGTGTGTGTGTGTGTGTGTGTGTGTGTATGTGTGTGTGTGTGTGTGTGTATGTGTGTGTGTGTGTATGTGTGTGTGTGTGTGTGTATGTGTGTGTGTGTGTATGTGTGTGTGTTTTATCAGCATAAAATGTTTCCTTTTAGCTGAAAAAGCAAATTGAAAATGTGCGAGATGGACTGCAGGTATTTTCCGCTCCAGTGCGTTCCCAGGTGTATAACAGTAGTATGAAGCCTTTTGATGATGTCACTGATGATGTCACTTGAGTCAGCGTCGGTTAGGGTTGTGGGGTCGTGAGGTTAGCAGACCTCTCAGGTGTTAAAGTCTGCAGTGGTGCTGTCGTGAAAAAATTACTATTTGACAAAAAAGTGTCCAGACGGTTTAAATTTTATACGGAGATGAAGAATCAACAGCCTGCTCGCCAGAATAAAACGTTGAATATCTACATTTCAACACGTGAAATACGTAACGTTAGCATCTCAACGTTTCTAAAGTGATGTAGTTCACATGTGATACGAGTTGATCTCTCCTGTATAGTAGGAGGAAGAGGAGGAAGAGGAGGAGGAGGAGGAGGAGGAGGAGCAGGTGGACGGTTAATAAGTTTCACCTTGAAACCGAAACCGATGTCCGCTTCCTGTTTCAACCGACTAAAGCGGTGTTTTTAGCGAGACGTCGGGACATTTGCAGCCGTTTTTATTTTATTTTTTATTTTTATTTTAACTCAGATCATGATCTTTCCCCTAAACCGAACCCGACCTGAACCACAGCGTTGTCACACCATGAAACATCATCATTCAACAGGTAGAAACGTTAATATGATACGTTTATATTCAACAATGTTTTGTTCTGGCGACTGGGTTGAAATAAAGGTTGGTGTTTTATTTTGTAGATCTGATACCTGAGCGTCTGATTCTGGATTGATTCTATTTTCAGCCTCCTGCTCCGGCTCACGCTCCTTATTCCACTGAAATACAGTATGAAAGATAACTGGCAGATAAGATAAACGGTCTGCAGCCTTTTTATTTTAGCGTGGACTCCGTCTAAGCGTTTTATCATCAGCACATCTCCGCCTGCAGCTCCTGAACATCAGCTCACATACAAGTGATTTACTAAGTTTAGAAAGTCGAGAGATGCTTTTACTTCTAAAAACCACATATGCGTCAGTGAGTTAGGAGTGATCTCCAGCTCTGAGACGTCGGATAAATACGGCTCAGATATCATCTCCTCCTGTATCCTCGGCGTCCTGCAGCGGCGGCGGCGGCGTCCTCGGTGGGTGAACATGTGGCTGAGTTTTTATGTAAATCTGAAACACCAGAGGACGTTTCCTCTGTGGGATTACAGGCTGCACCTCGTACCTCCTCGCTTCACTGTCACAGCCGTAATCACAGTAAAGAACACCTACGGGCTGTTATTCCTGTATCAGCGTAGAGCTGCTGGGCGGCTGCCAGGATCACTGCTGTTTGTTGTTGAGGATGACGGGGGGGGGGGGGGAGAGCCGGCCAGCGCGCTCATAATCCTGAAGTTTGAGATAATCCGGTTCCTCCGGGCCGATGTGGGAGGGAGGAGGGGAGGGGAAGGGGGGGGGGGGGGGATCCAGCTTCCTGTGAGAGGCGCGAAGCTCAGCGGGAGTCTGGAGACGTTTCCTTCAGTTCAGATGAGTTTATGTGACTTTAAAAAGCAAAACAGCTTCTAATAATCAGGTCAGAGAGAAGAAGAGGAAGTGAGACACAGCAGAGGCCTGTTGGTTACAGTTTTAGTTGAAGACGTGCAGAGTCTGTAAAAAGACAAATACATCTGATTGACAAGAGCCGTGACACTGTTTACATAAAAGTTGGTAAACTCTTCAAGTAAAGGCGTGGACTGCCCGTCCACCTCAAGGTGTCATTATCAGTCTTTACAGCTTGAGCACCTGGTGTGGAAGTTAGTATGAACACAGACTATCTCAGTGGGCTTTTCAGTGCAGTACAGTGCATGTGTCAACCTGTTCCCTTTATTTCATGACGAAATATACCAAAATAATAAAGGAAAAGGAGGCAACGACACAACGTTGATGATCTCAATGAACTCTGGCTTCAGGGAGGCTCCACCAACAAGGAAACCGTCAACGATTGATGGAGGACGTTTCTCTTCAGTCAAACATGTCTGAACTTCCTCTTCCTGCGTCTTCTTGGAACATCCTGCCGCCCAAAGAGAAACTTGTCCAGGCGTTTCCTCTGGGGGGGGGGGGGGGGGAACGTGCAGAGAAACCTGAGCAGAGTTTCTGATCCTTTTTATTTCTCCTGCCGGCCGAGCCGATCCAGAGGAAATGCAAACGGACAGGTTGATTAATTTCTGCAGCCGAGCGGTTACTGGGACAGAAAATGTGCTGTCACACAGGCTGGTAGACAAACAGAGATGTTCACGGGGGCCGTGAAGCGCCACTCCGCCGTCTCCACTTCCTGTCCTTCAGCGAGCAGCGAAACAAACGCACCCAAACACTTGTGACAGAGGTCACAAGTTCAAACTGTCGGTTCATGAAGTCGTCTATAACTGATCTGAGGTCAGGATTCAGGCTTTATCATCACTTTCCTTTGACTCGTCAGTCTGCTGCAGTTTATTTACATGTTGTTGTTGTTTTTAGGGTCGATCAGATCTTTGTAGAGAAAAGTCTGGAAATTTACAGGAAATATGACAAAATGTTGGACATTTTGACCTCATGGCGTCTCTGTGAGAAAACGCACAAAATGTTCATAAAAAATAAAACATTTTTGAGGGAAATACGTCTCTGTTTACTCTGTTTCTGAAATCATCATTTTGCTAATTTAACTAAAGTTGTATTTGAAGAGTTCAAACAGTCCAACAGAGAAGTTTGAAGAGAGAAACTCTGAGCTCCGTCCTACAAACAGCTGCTCTCATTAGTCCATTAATTGATTAGTTGATCAGAAGATTAACTATTTTGATAATCGAGTGAAACATCTCAGAGTAACGTGGAGAAGCAGGAACGGACCCGAATGCAGAGTCGACAGAAAATCTTTAATGTTGCGGCGGTCAGAACAAAACAAATGATCCAACAAAGACTGAACAGAAAACCAGAAGTTAAAAAGTCACTGAACTAACGAGGAGACGAGGAACAGAAACATCAATCAAACCGTCCAAGAATACAGAAACTTCAGCACACAAAACATTAAACTAACTCATAATACAAACATCTAAACCAACATCATGACGAGCAAAACCAGAGAGGAAAGAAGAAGAAACTGCATAAAAAATCCTCCTACAGTTAAAGTACATAAGTATTATGAGCTTGATGTAGTTAAAGTATTGCAGTTAAAGTACATAAGTATTATGAGCTTGATGTAGTTAAAGTATTGCAGTAAAAGTACATAAGTATTATGAGCTTGATGTAGTTAAAGTATTGCAGTAAAAGTACATAAGTATTATGAGCTTGATGTAGTTAAAGTATTGCAGTAAAAGTACATAAGTATTATGAGCTTGATGTAGTTAAAGTATTGCAGTAAAAGTACATAAGTATTATGAGCTCGATGTAGTTAAAGTATTGCAGTAAAAGTACATAAGTATTATGAGCTTGATGTAGTTAAAGTATTGCAGTAAAAGTACATAAGTATTATGAGCTTGATGTAGTTAAAGTATTGCAGTAAAAGTACATAAGTATTATGAGCTTGATGTAGTTAAAGTATTGCAGTAAAAGTAGTGGTTTGGTCCCTCTGACTGATATATTATTATATATGACATCATTAGATTATTAATAGTGAAGCATCAGTGTTAGAGCAGCATGTTACTGTTGTAGCTGCTGGAGGTGGAGCTAGTTTACACTACTTTATATACAGTTAGCTAGTTTAGTCCAGTGGTTCCCAACCTAGGGGTCGGGCCCCTCCAAAGGGTCAGCAGATAAATCTGAGGGGTGGTGAGATGATTAATGGGAGAGGAAAGAAGAAAAAACAAAGTTCTGATACACAAATCTGTTTTCAGTTTTTGGACTTTTTCTCTAATCTTTGATTTTTGCTGAAATATTGGATCATTTGAACATTTATTGAAATGAAAGCATGTGAGAAGTTTAGAGGGAAAAATCACTATTTGGTGGAGCTGTTAACAACTCATAGACATGTGAAATGTGACCCCGACTACACACTGCTTTTTGTAAGACGTCAAAAGACAAAAAGGTTGGAAACCACTGGTTTCATCTTTAACAATGTGTTGTATTTTAAAAGCTTGTTATATTATCCATTGTGTCAAATCTTCATCTGAAAAGTAACTAAAGCTGTCAAATAAATGTAGTGGAGTAGAAAGTACAATATTTCCCTCTGAAATGTAGAAAGTAGCATCACATGGAAATACTCAAGTAAAGTACAAGTACCTCAAATACTGTACTTAAATACAGTAGTTGAGTAAATGTACTGAAAGATAAAGATAAAGATGGCCGCCGGTGAGCGGAGGACGTGTCTGTAATGACATGATGACTTTGTGTTTGGCTGTGATTCACATGGAGGCAGGACGTGTCCGTCCTCAGATATAGATCCAGTCAGTGTGTGTGTGTGTGTGTGAACATGATTAGTCATGTGAGCTGCAGAGGGAACTGTACGTCCTGCAGCAGAGACAGAAGAAGAGAAAATAACGAGCGTCCTGCGTGTTAAAAACTGTCTGAAACATGAGATTTAATCAGTCATAACGACCCGCGGGGCTGCAGAATCATCCATTTCTCATCACGTTTTTATTGCTGAACATCGACTCCGCTGTGTCGTGTTGACGCTCACTGTGGGGATATTTACTGAGGAGGATCTGTGGTTTCTATTCAGGCTCCAAACAGCTGTGATTCTCCTTATTTACTATAAAACACAGAGAGGTTTTGTGCTGGTAAAATAGAAAAGCTGCGTGTTTGTGATGGTGTGAAATGTATTTGAAGGACGTATTTGACCTCTGCTGCAGGAGACTGAAACATCTGAGTAGAATCTGCTGCAGCTCAGTTTCATCACAGAGAAGAAGAGAGATCATAGCGTTGGTCTCCATCATCACTGCAGTGGCCTCACTTATAAACCTGCATATAACTCTGTCATTTATTTAAAAGCATCTCACAGGTTTTTGCCAAGAAATATGTCCAAGAGATCCAGTAAAAGCAGATAAATGTTGAAAATAAAGTCGTCTTATGCCATTAAAATACAGGTTTTAATCTACCAAACTTTCTGCAGACGTGTCTTTACTGTGAGCTGATCTCTTATCAGCTGCTCTGACAACTAACTGAGAATCTGGACAAAAAACAGGAAGTAGAAGTCGGAAGCTTCTGCTCAATGAAAATGAGTTTTACTTAATAAATCTCCATTAAATTCTCATGTTTCAGTCTCTGACCGACCAGGAACCGTTAAAGCCTGAATGATCTGCCTGCTATTAGCTTAAATTATTCTTTTATTCTGGTAAAAATGACAGAAATCATGGAGTTTGATAGCAGGTCATTCCTACTGGTTCAATGAGCACTCTGAGGTCAGACAGAAGCTGCGTTCATGTTATACTTCGTCAGAATCAGACGCAGGTCAGCCGTAGACTATTAAAACCCCGTCAGTGAGTCACACCGCTGCTCTGGGTCACATGTTCCTTCATCATGAAGAGTTTGGTCACGTTAGTTTGTTTAGAAACGGCTCCAAAGACTAATAACAGCATCACGTCTTCAGTCTCTGGAGAGTAGTTCTGTGTCAAGAAGAACGATCGGCTGCTTTCTCTCTCTCCGTATTGATCAGACTCTGATGCAGACATCAGTACAAAGTCAGAGGTTGATGATCTGCAGCACAACAAGCTGGTGAAGCTGTAAACAGAACTGCGTTCCTGCACATGCTCAGTAGCGTCTGCCTTACACAGAACTACTCTCCAGAGACTGAAAACGTGATGCTGTTATTAGTCTTTGGAGCCGTTTCTAAACAAACTAACGTGACCAAACTCTTCATGATGAAGGAACATGTGACCCAGAGCAGCGGTGGGACTCACTGATGGGTTTTTAATCAGATATATCAGCTTTGATACAAACATGATACTCGTTAGGAGATCAGTTCATTGTTGGTTGAGATTTGTTGACAAGAAGAAAAATATAGAAAATCAGGAGACATATCCTTTAAAGAAAGAAATAATAGTAAAATGATTTGTTTCCTCCTTCTCGTGCTTCAGATGGATGTTAATGGGACGCCTCTGTGTCGATGTGAGCAGGACCAGTAAAGAACATTAACAGGAGCAGATCAGCTGTGAGAGCTTAAAGAGCAGCTCAGATCAAAGAGTGAGGAAATGTTTAACGTGCAGCGATCTTCAGCGGCAGAAATCGCCACCTTGGGGAGACTCATCTCTCCCAGTGTGAGGATTAAGGCCATGTTTGGAGAATAATGCAGAGTGTAACAGTGTGGTTATGTAAGCTGTCAGCCTGTAGAGCTCTGCAGGCTGATTCAGCCTCAATCCACCAGCAGCTGCAGCCCGCAACATGACGGAGGAGAGAGTCAGAGGTCCAACAAGTTCTCCGTCAGAAAGACACGAGAAAGACTTCTGTCATCTGCTGCCCATCAAAGCAAAGCTGTGGTCACGTTTTACTGCTGAGACTTTTTATTTTCAGTCGTATTTTTGGTCATTTTAGCAGCTCGGCTCTGTGCTTTGGTTCAGACTGAAATATCTCAACAACTATCAGATGGATTGATATGAAATTTACCAGAGACATTCATGTTCCTCAGAGGATGAATCCTGCCGACTTTCATCAGCCTCTGATTTTTTCCTCTAGCGCCACCATGAGGTTGACTTTCATAGTTCAGAGTGAAATATCTCAGGTAGATTGTCATGAAAGCTTTATTGTGATCAATACTTGTGATTGGTATCAACAGTGTCAGTGCCTTGCTCTTCTCACTGAGCCTCAGAGGGATCTGAACCCTCGACCTGCTCAGTGTTACAGCCTCAAACAGAGGCAGCTGAATTTTTAGCTGAAGCGTTATGAATGAAAGTCACCTGTATCCGTGTCTTGTTGCTAGGCAACCCCGTCATCACGCAGCCAGCTGTTCGTCTCACTCGGCAGCGTAAACATGTTTTAGTTCAGTGATGATAAACGAGAAGAATTCATGATGAATAACAGATATTTAGCTGAATCTGCAGGTGTGAAGCTCCGCCTCCACGAGCCTTTTAGCTCATCTGATTGGAGGTTGAATGCTGCAGGTTAACTGACTCCACCTACCTGTTTTTCTCTTCATTCATTCATTTATCTGCTAGTTGCTGATTCCTGCAGAAGAAAAAAATGTTTTTACATCATATTTTATCACATTTTGTCAAATAATCTCCATTAAGAGTCTCAGCAGCTCCTGTTTGCAGTAACATGATGCACAGATGATTGATGTGATCCTGGAGAAAACTTAAAGTCCTGCGGTCATGAGGAACACCTTTGTTTCTACAGTTGTTTATTCATGATGGATTAGACAGACACACTGAAGTCACACTGAATCTAAACATATGTGTTTCATGTCGGGCTGTAATCAACCAAATAAAATCTTGGTCGACTGAAATCATACATCATTTTTGCAGGGGGGGGGTTAAACATTGTTGGATGTTACAGGTCAGAGTGAACTCATTTCTCCGTTCTCTATTTCTCTTTTTAGCGTCTGCATGTTATGCTAACTCACTGTTGCTAACTTTGGTGCTAACAGCTTCACTTCTCCAGCAGTTGGGGAAACAACAGACGTGATATTTCTTTGTCTTGAGAAACTGCAGCATGTATTAACTGTTACACCGTAGTCTCTACTGTCAACTTACCGCTAACCTTTTCATCTGCTCCGCTCGCATCCACCGCCGTTTTTACTCAAACATATTACGCAATGTCATATTCCTTAACGGCTACCAAGAGTTTCCCTGGTAACGACGCAGAGGTTGACTCACAGCGCTGCACAGAGGCTCCCAAACGTTGTTGATCTCTGAGTGAAGGGATTATTTGGCATTAAAAGATAGTTTTTTGGCCTGGTGGGGGTTCCCGTTGTTACAATTATAGGAGAAACACAGATTCAGTAAACGTTGAGTACAGTTACTCCCAGCAGGCTCCATCAGGTTGGGCCACTTCAAAGTTGTTAGTCTTTCCCTCCCGCAACAGCAAATGGATTAATCCTGGAAAGCTGTTGATGTAGCACTTTTCTCTTTATGAAAGTAACACGGCGATTATTCAACCAATGAGAATTTGGTCAAACGAGAGCATATCGACCAACTAATCGACCAGTCGACCAGCAGACTGCAGCTCTAATTTCATGTCTGTGTGTTCGGATTTGACTGAGTTCTGACTCTGAGACGGAGGACGAGCTTTGATGCAAATTGCAGTTAAGAGTTTTTAAGTACCTTAATATCCTCTGTGATGTGTGTGTGTGTGTGTTTGAAGTTTCTACATCATATTTGTTCACATTTAGTCCAATAGTCTCCATTAAAGTCGTGTGAATCAGCTGTTAGCAGCTCCTGTCTGCAGTGTAACATGATGAACAGACGACTATCACTGAAACTGAAGAAAACTTAATCATGTGATGATTCTCAGGTTCTGCAGCTTCTTGTTTCTCTGGTTTCTAAGTGGATTTATGGAGGTTTATTGGCGATGAACATCAGAGGTAATGATATCGTCAGGAAGTGGAAGTCACACTGAATGATATCATGTGTTTCATGTCTGTGTGTTCACATTATGTGACTGAGTTATGAGTCCGAGAAGGAGGATGGTTTTGACTGACAGACATCACTTTCTAAATATCTTTCCTTTTCCTGCGTCGCTCTCAGAGCGTTCCAGACGATAAAACTGTAAAATGTGAATTTTCTGCTCGACCGCTTCTCTCCTCCACCTCTGCTGTTTGCATCCCTCCTCCTCCTCCTCCTCCTCCTCCTCCTCGCTGCTCTGTCAGAGAAGATGAGTGGTCCACACTCAGCTCTTCTTCATGCGTGAGCGGTGGTGTGAGTTATGTGGCGTTACGTGCTGCTGCAGGATGCAGAGCTGCAGCTGAGCAGCAGGCGGGGTGATAATTACAGTGATGGTTATCGGGGTCAGCAGGCAGAGACGCTCGCTGGCTTCACTGTAACGTTCCTGCAGACTGACACACCTGACCTGCTCACACTTCCTGTTGTTGTGTCACAGCTGGACCAGTGATGTCGGAGCAGATGATGTTACTTTTCAACCAGAGGACATAAATCTGTCTTTTCCTGCTCCGCTCTAAATGTTACCTCAACCTCAGAAATCTCTGCCTTCTGATTGGCTGACAACTGTTACTCATGTGTGGGCTCCTCAAACACAAACCAGGTCAACAGTTTAAACACTGTTCTATATCCAACTGCAGGTAACCATAGCAACAGCACTGATGCTCATGTTACACTACAGTCAACTCAAAGACCCCTGGAACCTCCTCAAGGACCTTTACAGCACTCTCAAGGACCCCTACATCATACTCAAGTAGCCCAAAAACATCCTCAAGGATGTCTAAAACATTCTCAAGGACCTGTAGAAGCCCCTCAGGGACCTTTTGACATTTTTGAACACATCCTCAAGGAGCCAAAGAACATCCTCAAGGATGTCTAGAAAATTCTCAAGGACCTCCTCAAGGACCTCTACAACCTCCTTAAGGATGTCTATTCTCAGATACCCCTGGTACCTCCTCAAGGCCCACTAATAACTCCTTAAGGACTGCTGGAACCACTGACCACTACAGCCTCCTCAAGGACTTCTACAAAATTCTCAAGGACCTTTACAACCTCTAGCACCCCTGGAACCTCCACAAGGATCTCTGGTAAGCCCTTAAGGACTGCTGGAACCACTGGCCACTACAGCCTCCTCAAGGACCCCAAGAACTTCCACAGAGATGTCTACAACATTCTCCAAAAGCCCTTTGGATTGTTGATTGGACAAAACAGGCAAATTGAAGACATTTCTTTGGGTTTTGGGAAGTTTTAATGGCATTTTTTCACATTTCTTAAACATTTTAGAAACTAAACAATGAATTAATTAAGTGAGAAAATTGATAGTAAAAATAACTGTTAGTTGCAGCTCCAGAGTGAAGATAGCAGGAGAAGCTGGTGACTGTATTTCACAGTCAGAGCGGCTGAAAGCTGAGAAAGAGCTTGTTATTCATAGGTTATTTTCTCACACAACAGGTTTACAGGTGTGTTGTAGTACAGGTATGTTGAAGTACAGGTGTGTAGTAGTACGGGTATGTTGAAGTACAGGTGTGTTGTAGTACAGGTGTGTAGTACAGGTGTGTTGTAGCACAGGTGTGTTGTAGCACAGGTGTGTAGAACAGGTGTGTTGTAATACAGGTGTGTTGTAGTACAGGTGTGTAGTATAAGTGTGTTGTAGTACAGGTGTGTAGTACAGGTGTGTTGTAATACAGGTGTGTTGTAGTATGGGTGTGTTGTACAGGTGTGATGTTGTACAGGTGTGTTGTAGTATGGGTGTGTTGTACAGGTGTGATGTTGTACAGGTGTGTTGTAGTATAAGTGTGTTGTAGTATAAGTGTGTTGTAGTACAGGTGTGTAGCACAGGTGTTATGTAGTACAGATGTGTTGTAGTAAAGGTGTGATGTAGTACAGGTGTGTTGTAGTACAGATGTGATGTAGTACAGGTGTGTAGTACAGGTGTGATATAGTAAAGGTGTGATGTAGTACAGGTGTGTTGTAGTACAGGTGTGTAGTACAGATGTAATGTAGTACAGGTGTGTTGTAGTACAGATGTGATGTAGTACAGATGTGTAGTACAGGTGTGATATAGTAAAGGTGTGATGTAATACGGATGTGTAGTACAGGTGTGTAGTACAGGTGTGTAGTACAGATGTGTAGTACAGGTGTGATATAGTAAAGGTGTGATGTAGTACAGATGTGTAGTACAGGTGTGATATAGTAAAGGTGTGATGTAGTACAGATGTGTAGTACAGGTGTGATATAGTAAAGGTGTGATGTAGTACAGATGTGTAGTACAGGTGTGATATAGTAAAGGTGTGATGTAGTACAGATGTGTAGTACAGGTGTGATATAGTAAAGGTGTGATGTAGTACAGATGTGTAGTACAGGTGTGATATAGTAAAGGTGTGATGTAGTACAGGTGTGTAGTACAGGTGTGATATAGTAAAGGTGTGATGTAATACAGGTGTGTAATACAGGTGTGTAGTACAGGTGTGTTGTAGTGCAGGTGTGTAGTACAGGTGTGTAGTACAGGTGTGTAGTGCAGGTGTGTTGTAGTACAGGTGTGTAGTACAGATGTGTTGTAGTACAGGTGTGTAGTGCAGGTGTGTAATACAGGTGTGTTGTAGTGCAGGTGTGTAGTACAGGTATGTTGTAATACAGGTGTGTAGTACAGGTGTAGTACAGGTGTGTAGTGCAGGTGTGTTGTAGTACAGGTGTGTAGTACAGGTGTGTTGTAGTACAGTTGTAGTACAGGTGTGTTGTAGTGCAGGTGTGTAGTACAGGTATGTTGTAATACAGGTGTGTAGTGCAGGTGTAGTACAGGTGTAGTACAGGTATGTTGTAATACAGGTGTGTAGTGCAGGTGTAGTACAGGTGTAGTACAGATGTGTTGTAGTACAGGTGTGTAGTACAGGTGTGATGTAATACAGGTGTGTAATACAGGTGTGTTGTAGTACAGGTGTGTAGTACAGGTGTGTACTACAGGTGTGTTGTAGTACAGGTGTGTAGTACAGGTGTGATGTAATACAGGTGTGTAATACAGGTGTGTTGTAGTACAGGTGTGTAGTACAGGTGTGTAGTACAGGTGTGTTGTACAGGTGTGTAGTACAGGTATGTTGTAGTACAGGTGTGTAGTACAGGTGTGTTGTAGTACAGGTGTGTTGTACAGGTGTGTACTACAGGTGTGTTGTAGTACAGGTGTGTAGTACAGGTGTGTGGTAGCACAGGTGTGTAGTACAGGTATGTTGTAGTACAGGTGTGTTGTACAGGTGTGTACTACAGGTGTGTTGTAGTACAGGTGTGTAGTACAGGTGTGTGGTAGTACAGGTGTGTAGTACAGGTATGTTGTAGTACAGGTGTGTTGTAGTACAGGTGTGTAGTACAGGTGTGTAGTACAGGTGTGTTGTAGTACAGGTGTGTAGTACAGGTGTGTAGTACAGGTGTGTACTACAGGTGTGTAGTACAGGTATATTGTAGTACAGGTGTGTTCATCACCGCTGAACTAGACTGATGTTTCTGTAATTTGGCGTTTTCTGTTGAGAATCCAGGTTCTGGTTTCCATTCATCCCTCGGCCTCCTGCTGCCTCATTACGTATGCAGATGGAGCACCATGCTGTCAGCCAATCAGATGTCTGCAGCTATTTTTAGCCGTCCCACTGACTCGGCAGCTTCCTCTGAGAGATCCTCCGCTCTAGAAATACAGCGAGAGAGTTACATAACACAAAGAGACAGAGAGAGAGAGAGAGAGAGAGAGAGAGAGAGAGGTAAAAATCTTTACGGTGACATGAATAAAAGAGTGAAGTTGAATCTGACCTGAGAGCAGGAGGAGAGATTTGGGAGGAACTGGGACAGATAGTGGTTTTAATATTTAGTTTCATGCCTGTCTGTCTTCTCTCTGCAGCTCTGCTCTCTGACATAAATAAATGAAGATGAGAGGAAACACTTGTGATCCTGGATGACTTTAGATCTGAGAATTACATAAAAGTTTGAGGTTTTGTGGTTTTTTACAAGTTTTTGCTTTTGAGTCTCGAGATCAATCAGCTGACTGACTAATACCACCTTTAAATGAAAAATAAGAGATAACGATCATTTCTCCCAAACAACACCTGGATCAGCTGCTCATGTTATATATTATATTATATTAGTCATGGTAACGGAAACATCATGTGACCGCACCTGTACACACAGTCCAGTTTTCTTTATTATTGTCTAACAACAACTTATATTATTTATAAAATATACTGCATGTTATATATTGGGTGAAAAGATGTTTTAAGCATAGTTAAGATGCTTCAGCCTCAAGACGTCGCTGCTGCTTTGTTTTCATTTATGTTTATTTTAAATTATTTCTCCATTAATAAGATTTGGAGACTTATAGTAGCTTTGATGTCTGCTGTGTGGATGTTGATTGACAGCTGTGATTGACAGGTGGCTCACCTGCTGCTTCACTGACTGTTGTCGTAATATTAAGTTTAACGTGAGGTCTGAGGTAGCGTAGCGTGTTTCCAGAACATCAACATGAAC
This sequence comes from Thunnus albacares, assembly GCF_914725855.1. Taxonomy (NCBI): domain Eukaryota; kingdom Metazoa; phylum Chordata; class Actinopteri; order Scombriformes; family Scombridae; genus Thunnus; species Thunnus albacares. The sequence continues at coordinate 29,779,407 of NC_058120.1, read as the reverse complement.
TCCTCGTCTAGAAAATTCTGGCTCCAAACGGGAAAAGATGGCGCCGACCAGAAGCTGCACCTCGATACGTCCATCTTTATATACAGTCTGCGGTAGGGAGAGCTCAAATAGACAGAATAGAAAACAACTTTACTGTCTTTGGTCCATGAGGGAGTTCATTAAAACATCACACACACACACACACTGATACACACACACACACACACTGATACACACACCACAAAACACTGACTGAAAAAAACGATTTTCGTCTCATTATGTTAGTTACACTGTTACACAGTCCAGTGTTTAGTGGCTTTTTTATTGATTATTCCAACTTATATTATCAATAAAATATATGATTCAGTCTGAAACTCAGTTTAAGTTAAGTTAGAACTGGGTTCTCCACACACAACTAACAAAACACACACACACACACACACACACACACACACACACACTGTATGAGACTGCAGAGAGCAGGATGACTCACTACATCACACACACACACACATGCACACACACACACACACACACACACACACTCAGCCTCAGGCCTGTACAGTAGAGCAGTGAGAGTCTCAGCAGGAGCTCGCCCTGATTTAACCACAGAGTGTGTGTGGATGTGTGTGTGTGTGTGTGTGTGTGTGTGTGTGTGTGTGTGTGTGTGTGTGTGTGTGTGGATGTGTGTGTGTAGATTTAAACTGAATTAAAGGGATGAGTTTAGAGATTAGAGTGTTAAAGGAGAGGAAACAGATCCCTGATTGTCACCGCAGGAGGTCAGCGTGTTTGGAAACAGAAAGACGGAGAGATTAATAGACCGACTACATTCTGAAATATATGAAAATGAATTTAAAGCCTGTTTTTGTCTTTCTGACACAACCAGATCCCTGAAAATATATACACTCTATTATATATATATATATATATATATATACACTCTGCAAGCACTTTATTAGGAGCACCTGTGCAGTTTAAAGGCCCAAACGCAGTGAAAGTGAAACTGACGCGTCTCATTTGATGCTTTAATGATGAACTGCAGGCATCCTGTAGATCCTGTAGATCTTTATATTTACTGCTGCATGAGTTGGATGTAATGAATGAATGAAAAGGAGAAATCATCTGTTGACTGTCTGATGGTTGTTTATTTGTGCTTTAGAACGTAACCGCTGTTATTTCTCTCATTCACTCTACTGCCGCTCGCTCTCCTCGCTGTCTCTCTCTCTCTCTGTTCTTCGTCAGTTTTGGTCGCTGGTTCCTCATTCGATGCAAAATGGAAACAAGGTCGGTGTCGCGGCGTCGCGGCAGGTTGATGCACTTCATGATGCTTTAGGTGAACGTTTGTCCATTAAACACAAGTGTACTTCAGAACACCTTCATGTAATCCAACGCAACAGCTCTGCCAGAAATTCTACTTTATGAAAAACAGGAAGTTCGATTTTTCCAACTTTTTCCAAATTTTCATCAACAACAGAAACTCATCCGACCAATCACGACGCAGCTGCTGGAACGTCACATGGTGGATCATCTGGTTGTTTGTTGTTTATCAAAACGCTGTATGATGATGATGGAAGTTAACTACGACTCCCAAGGTGCATTTCAGCAAGAAACAGCCAATCACCGAGCTTAAAATCCAGTCACATGTGCTGCTAACGGCCCCGCATTGACTCAGTTTCACTTTTAATTTCTAGCTCACTATGAGTGAACTCTGTAACCATGGCGACACGTTTTGTTCACAACTTCAACAGCAGTGTGTTTTGAATTCGTTTCGCTCTGATTCGCACCTCCGGCTGACTGACTGGCTTCTTCTCCATGGCAACAGCAGCCGAGGCTCATGGGTATTGTAGTAATCTCAGCCATCTGTCAACATCACAGACAGAAACAAAATGTAAACAATGTAAACAGGTGTCAGAATATAAAAACCTGTAGGATGGTTACAGAATCCAGGAGAGACAAATCTGAACGAGGAGAAACCAGCCGCTCCTCACGGTCGATGACTGAAACCTAAAACCTGCGCTAACGTGATCACTTCCTGTTTGATGCGAATACGTGAGCTGCGTTAAATTTGCCTGTTTTGTGTCGTATACTTGCGTCGAAGCCTTTAATGTAACCCATCACTGCATCGCGTGAAGATATTTATAATGCGTGAATGCAGCGAGAGTCTCTCTAAACTACAGTGGCCCTGAAGTGCACATCACAACGACAAATAACAAAACACAACAACATTAACTTCTACCGACAAAGCTTGTTGCTGATTGGACGGACAGTGCGTCTGTCCAATCAGAGCGTCCAATCAGCAACAAGCTTTGTCGATAGAAGTTGATGTTGTTGTGTTTTGTTATTTGTCGTTGTGATGTGCACTTCAGGGCCACCGTACTAAACTGTAAACTGACAAAATGAGAATTTCACTGTTTGTTTTTTTAAAATATTGATTTTCATGTGTTTCCTGTGATGTTAAATGTGTTTGCAGCTGTTTCTGTTCCTGTAGCAGAGTTATTAAAGCCCTTTAGTGCCGTTTATCTCTGATGTTAAACAGTCCAAACGCAGCAGGTGAGACTCAGAAACCCAGAGGACGTTTTTCCACTTAACACCCCACATGTTCCAGTTTGACCTCCGACGGTGGCGGAGTCTGTTTGTTTGTTTGTTTGTTTGTTTGTTTGTTTGCTGTGTGAATCTGCTGCAGGTCACATGAGTCTGAATCACAGCCCGTATGTGAAGACGGACGTAGCGAGGTGTGATGTCACCTGTTGGTTTTATTGTTGGTTGGCGCCGTCTTTTCTGTTTGGAGCCACTCAGCAGCTTCGATCCTGAAGCGCGCAGTCTTTTCTGTTTGGAGCCACTCAGCAGCTTCGATCCTGAAGCGCGCAGTCTTTTCTGTTTGGAGCCACTCAGCAGCTTCGATCCTGAAGCGTCTTAAAGCTGCTCCAACTTCTCTCTACAAATACTGAATCAATCTTTGTTTCAAAGAGTCATTCTGGTCTCAGTCTTTTAATTCAGGCCCTCTAATGAGTAAGTAGAATAATTTATTTAAAATAAAACAAAAACTAAAAGAAATGAGAGGAAACTAATAAGCAAATAAATAAAAATAAATAAAGATTACAGGTTGACATAAGTGAGTTCTGAGTGTCGACAGCATCTTAAAGTCTGCAGGACGCTTTGAATTTCTGCAGTGAAAGGTAATAAACCAGGTGGGGATTTAGAAAATGTAGTCATGGAAATATAAAATAATGACAATATACTGAAAGGAGCTGAAAAATAGAATCACATGGTTTAAAGTAAACTTATAAAACTCATTAAGTTGTCGTCTGGCTGCAGTGATGTACAGTCGTACTCTGTGACATCACTGATTATTACATCTATCAGATCAATCTAGTTTTTTGTGTGATTTGTCTTCATTTAAAGCTATAATATGTAATTATTCTGCATTTAAATGTGTAAAAACAACTAGACCTATGTTATATATGTTGTTGAGTTGTGTTCTTACATTATCCCAAATGTTTCCAACAATGTTCAAACTCAGAGAAATCTGTAATTTAATCAAAGTAACGGACCGTTTCATTTGGTCGCCTGTCGATGGCGTCATACCTCCTCTACCAAAGAGTAAACACGTACAAGATGCATACGGCGGCGCTGTGTTTGTCCGCTACAATGGCGTCTACCAAAGAGTAACTTACACACATAGAAGATAATACATCGCCGTTGTGGTTGTTCCACACAAACTGTTATAAATGGACTTTTATTCAGTTTTAAGCCACATTTTCATGATAAATTTAGGTGGTTTTTAACTATATCTTTTAGCTGGAAGAAGGATTTTAGTCATTGGACGTCTGGATCTTAAGTTATCAGAGAAATAAACTGGACAAACGTTAGCAGCAGCTCGGCTAACAGCCCCTCCAGGAAGTCCGGTGGTCGCCAAACATCGTCAGAGAAACACTGATTTTTTAGGTGAAACAGCTTTATTCAGTGTTTTTACCTGTAATCTCCGGGTCTGTTTGTTCTGGAGAGGAGGAGCAATGAACACTGGAGTAATCCTATCCCAGTGAAGCTGGTTATTTAACAACAAAGACAACAACTCCCATGATCCCTTGCTACTTCACACCGTCATCACACTCCGTCTTTTGTTATTGTTTTGGTTGAGACGCCTAGCGGCTGAAATGACATATTGTGTGTTTAAGACACTGACGTTCATTTCTTCTAAATTCTTGAAAGAAGTAAATTTTGATCAGAAACAAGTTGAAATAAACCGACTTCACTCTTGATTCCAGTTCAAATTATTTATCAGTAAAATAATGGAAATTACATCCTGATCAACCAACATATAAATACATATAAAAACATCAGAGCTGTTCTAGGAGGCTAAAACATAAACAGTGTAAACAACTGAAGTTAAAATGTCATTAGAAGCTGAAGCTCAGTGACTCAGTTTGTTCTTCGGAGGCAGTGAAGGAGTTCAGTTTTTCATCTGTATTCAGCTCTCCATCCCTCCATCCTCCGATCCTGTTCTGGCTCAGGTATTTTCCATTTCCCATCCTAAAACCAGGTATTAGTCTAATCCCCCTCGCTCTCGTTCTAATAAGTGATGAATCCGGCTCGAACCTGGCAGACCGGCTGATCCCTGCGGTACAAGGTGCAGCATACAAAACACAAAAAACCACACAACACCTCCTAAAGTCAGGAATTACACTCCCCCCCCCCCCCCCCCCACCCTCAGGGTCTCTATAATCACCCCGAAACCAAGAATTAGATCAATCCAATCCCCTCGGATAAACAGCTGCAGGTGAGAGTTTGTGGAGGTTAAAAGCACAATAATTTAACTCTTTAACCTCTAAGCAGTTATTGTTTTCTATTCATTTCATACGATATGGAATCATTCAGGAGTTTTTATGCTGCAAGCTGCTGAAACAGTATAAATAACTTATATATTTCTGTCCTCCTCAGTCTGATCTATGTAGTAACGTGTTGGTTGTGACTCGTAGACTCTGCAGCTCCTCTCGGCTTTACGGAGCTTTATAGTGAGTTTCAGCTCATTGTTTATCTGTCCGACTGCAACTTTACTGTTCTGGTTCACTCTCAGCGTCTCATAGCTGCTGAACACTACCTGCTCACAGTTAGCTGTAGACTAGCTGGTGAACATAGTGGAGCATTTAGCAGCTAAAGAGCCAGATATTTCCCTCAAGAGCTGGTGGAGAGCAGAAACAGCTAAAAGAGAAACACGACTCCACATGAATGATGATGTTGCTCCGTAACTGCTGGATGTGGAAACAAGCAACTGTTATGTTGATATTTCTGGTTTGTTCGGTCTTATTATCAGCTCGTCAGTCGTTATTAATCTGTATGATAGAAGATTGATTGATTGATTGATCACAGTCATCCTTTAAACAAAGTGATCAGAAAACATATGAGCTGATTATTATCTTCATTCATATTTTAAGATGCTACAAATTACATCCAGCTCCAAAAACAAAAAAAAAAGCCTGAAAAGCCGACAGGTACAATGAAAGTACAGAGAGTCGTTGCTATGGAGACACCATCTCGTCTAGTCATACTGGTGTAAACTGGCAGACCGGTGCGTTGCAAGAAGTTGCAGGTTTCAACTGGTCCAGTCATGAATCTTTGGTGTGACCTGGTTTTAAGATGCTGATCAGACAGATTCAGCAGATCCAGATCCAGATCCAGATCCAGATCCAGATCAGCTCAGCGTAGAACTCCAGTTCTCAGAGAATCAACATACGGCTGCTTGTTGATGAATCAGTGACCGGTTCAGGTCTCAGATACATATCAGATCTCCTGACCCGGTACGAACCCTGCAGACCTCTCAGGTTCTGGATCACTGAGTCAGAACTAAACTCTGCTGCTCGAATGTTTAACAAACTGTCAGAAGAGCTGAACACGTTTAAATCCAAACTACAGACGGTGTAATGATCTGATACTGATACAACCTGCTTCTACAGATTGATTGTTTATTTATCTTGTCAAATTTATGTGTTTATATATTTTTATTGTTTCTAATCTGTTTGCTTTTGTTTGTTTTTATTGTTGTTATCATTTGTGCGTCTTTGCGGCTGGTATGACGTGTGCTATAAATAAATAATATACAATAACTACATAATATAAAGTGCTGAATAAACAGATATATATTCATGATTACTGATGAACTGATGTAAATATAATAAATAAAAGTCCAGGTTTGTTTCCGGCTGTTAAACACAGAGAGAAATAAACAGGAACAGAATTTAATCCAAATGCTCCTATTGCTCGTCTTTAATCTGACCTCATGTGACCTCACGCTGTAATAAATCACCATCTGACCTCTGACCTCCAGCTGGACTCAGGTTGATGATACTGATACTGTAGAGATCCCTGATGCCATCCCATAATGCACTGGGAGCAGAAAAATAACAAAAGACTGGTTAATCCCAAAACTCATCAGCCTTTTTCTGAAAAAAACAAAAACACATGACAGGAACAGTCTAACAAGGAATCCCACTGATGCTGATGTAATTAATTAAACAGAATTTTGAGGTGATTAATTGATAAATTTCAGAAATATCATTAATCATTAATATATTAATGGGTTATATGCATGTTTTCAGGCTTTTTAAAATTCCCTAATTTATACCTTAAAGAGGATATTCAGCACATTTCCTCTTTAAGCCCCGCCTCCTGATGAGCCCACTCTGTTCTGATTGGTCAGCTTTCAGGAAGCTTCCTCCGTCTCCGGAGGCTACGTAAACAAACTATAGTAGCAGGATTTCACTTCTTTTTCTCCTTCTTTACTCCAAATGTCAACTTCTCAAATCCATCTGAACATGTTGGAGCTGAACAATACATGGAAACACCTTAGCAACCACCCTTAGCAACCACCTTAGCAACCACCTTAGCAACCACGGCTACAGAACAGACGGTCGTTTATGGGCATGTGCGACGAGCCAACGTCAGCTCGTCGGTAAAGTAGAAAAAAAGCGTCACAAACGAAGCGTTGTGAGCAGGTTGAAGGTTGAAGCCCTGAGTTTTGACTTGCAGGCAGCATTTCTACAAACATTCACCTCAAGTTTTGGAACTTTGACCGTGTTCAACATCCAACATCAGAACAGGATATAAATAACAGAAAACCACTAAAAGCAGAATATGTTCCCTTTAAAAGAACCTTGATATGTCAATGAAGTAAAAAAGACTTCCGTGCAGGTTGGTCTCCTGGATCCTGGATCAGGCACTTCATGATGGTTAAACCTAAATGAATTCCGGGTCAAGTGAGGATTTAAGAACATTCAAATACGGGAAGATATACAAACACCGGTCTGACCTAAACTCTGCATGACACTCAGAAGGAATCAATACAACTGTCTCTCTGCTCTCATGTACCTGCAGCCTTTAGTCTTCTCCACGCTGATACCTGAACTCATCTCCCAGTACAGAGTGCTGGTCTGATACTGGTTCTGTCTGTTGTTACAATTCTGCACTCCCACGGTGTTTGCACTCAGGGAGGCGAGAGCCACCAAAAATATGAACAGTAAGTGTTTCTGCAGAGCCTGCTCCCAGTTTCACCAAACTCAGCCCATTTTACTTGATTCTACTGTATTTATGTATTTAAACGACGTTGTTCATTGATGCGGCGTCTCGTATTGTCATCTGTCCTGTTTATTGTTGTTTTCAGCGCTGTGCGTTAAAACCAAAGATCATTTTCCAGTGTGGAACTAAAGTTCCTTCCTTCCTAATTAAACGTGTGTATAATGTTTAGTTAATTTACTTTTCTTTACTCCAGTTGCTAGAAGATCTTCATGAATAAAATAACACCAGCCCATTTCTCTTCTATTGAGCTTTTATGTAATAAAATCTGTTTCATCCAACGATTTCCCATCAAAAGAAATAAAGATAACGAAAGAAAATGTTGCCTGAACATGAAGAAGATAAAAATCTGACCTGAACATCACCTGAACATGGCCTCAGGTTGGGAGGAGAGACAGAGAGGAGGAAACAAAAAAAGAAACAAAGAAGAAGAGAAGGAAAAGAGAGCAAAGTGGAGGAGAGAGGAGAAGATGAAGAGGAGGAGGAGGAGGAGGAAGAGGAAGAGGAGGAGGTGTTGTGGATGATCTGGTTGTCCTACTTTTTCTCTCCTTTCTATTTTGAGATTTTGTGTTTTTTTTTTTTCTGTCCGTCCTCCGATGACTCTGCTTTCGTTTCATGCTGATGTCATCAAACCCCAAAACAACGATGGACTGATTTTCTCCCAGCATGCACTTCAATCAGAGTCTGTCTGAAGAGGCAGCAGCATGTGGCCGAACACCAGCGACAGAGTTAAGTTATTTTGGTTTCCATGAAATCAAACCCTGTTTTTTTTTCTGCAAAAGCAATTAAATATATTTACAGTCTGTAATTACGTCTCCATGTGGTCGTTTTTAGTGTGACTGGTGGACTCTGCTGTTCACTATCCTACAGTCACATCACAGCAGCTAACGCTAATGCTAACATAACATCTCCTACTGCTGCTGCTTCACGTTAAAATGATTCATCAGGAGATGCAGGACCAGGACCAGGACCAGGAGCATCACCAAAGACAGATCCCATCATGGTCACGGCCTCCTCACAGTAAATGGTTAACGAGCTGCATTTAGTCTTCCAACCACTCAAAGCGCTTTTACACCAACAAGGTTTCAACCTGCTCATCAGGAGGAGAATCTAATCATTAAAACATTCACGCATCAGGACCAATTTAGCGTTCAGTATCTTGGTCAAGGGCACTCTGACATGCTGACTGGAGGAACCGGGGATCGAACCACCGATCGACCCGCTCTGCCTCCTGAGTCACCGCCTGCCCCCCCAGTGCTCCCATCAGGGAAACGCTACTGGATCCTGAGGTCAAACGCTGAAAAGTTTCTCCCCAGGCAGTCTGAGTGCTGAATGAGGATAAACAGACGTCTGCACAACTGCACAGACTCTCTTTAATGACCACCTTCATCTGTGTCAACCTTAAAAAACTTTAAAAATACTTAATAACACCTCAAGCTTCACTACTTTAAGGTCATACTTTAAAGTTTCTTGTTTTTTGTGTCCTTTTGTGCAATTTTGCTTTTTTATCACCCTGTATTGCGGCTCGAGTTATAGATATTACTTATTACTATAATTATTGATATTACTTGTGGAATGTATTTAATATGTATTGAACTAAAGGCGTCAACAAAACAAACCAGTGTCTTCAGTGTTTTCTTATCTTCCGTCCCTCCACATGTTCACAGTAGAGGCGTGTTTCCCTCCCTCTCTAATGTTTTCATTCATCTATCTAGTAGCGCTGCAACTAGCGATTATTTTATTGATCAATCAATTAATTGTTCTGTCTATAAAATGTCATAAGATAGTGAAAAGTGCCCGTTATAATTTCTTAGAGTCCACGTTGACGTCTGCATATGTCTTGTTTGGTCTTGTTGGATATTCAGTTTACTGTCATCATCATCAAATCTTCACATCTGAGAATCTGAAACCAGCAAATGTTGTTTCTGCTTAAAAATGACTAAAATGATTGTTTGAGTATCAAAATAGTTGCTGATAAAATTTTGAGTTAATTTCACATTTTCCAAATGGTTTCCCATCGTTTGAGCTTTGACTGTCGCTCTTTCAATGATCTTGTTGTGTTTCTTCTTCTGCAACAGTTTAACGGCAGCGACAGGAGAATTAGCGCCACCTGCTGTTTATCTCTTAATATTAACACAACAGCAGTGGATGGAAACACACAGCACACCCACATACCTGCAGTTCAGTGAGTCATCAGGTCTGGTCTCATTCAGGCCTCTGGAGACATTATTTTTTCACATATTGTAGAAATTATCATTGAATGATCAAGTGAGTGATCAATAATTAGCAGGCTGGGAGCTGCAGGTTACAGATGAGCTGGAGAGAAAGAACAGCTCACTAAAGTCAGGAAACCGGAGTTTCCTGTATTCAATTAGATATTTAAGCCTCATGTGGGGGGGGGGGGGGGTTTCTCAGTGTTTGTACTGTGCTCAGATACTCCCACGAGTGCGTGTACTGTATTCACAGATGCAGGCGGGTCAGGCAAAAATAGAGGCGAAGTGTAAAAATAAAAAACGAGTGGTGCAACATGCAGGATGCCTCGCAGCTGCTGACACAGAAACTCTGAGTAACTCTGCTCACAAACAAAAGATAATACCTGCAGCTGGCCGACGACTAATAGTAACTGTTTGTTACTATTTTGTTGAGTTTGTATTTGTATTCACCGTTTCACCCCCATCGCGTCGTACCGTCGTACCGTCGATACGCCGATACGCCGACGACTTCCTGTTGTACGTCTCGTTTAGCGCCGGATTCTCTGCACTGCTGCCATTAAGGATGGGACGGCTTCCAACTTCCTGAGACTGAACACAGATAAGACTGAGTTCTGGTTGTTGGTCCTGATCATATTTCTGACAGTGTCCCCCCCCCCCCACAACTAACAGCTAACACCACACACTCAGCTAGAAACTTAGGAGTTGTTTTTGCACATTTACAAATCAGAAATATTGCCAAAGTCAAACCAACGTTCCCCAAAAACATAATTGAACTACTTCTCTACGCCGTCATTTCGTCCCGTCTAGACCACTGCAGGTCATTATTTACTCATCTGAACGATGCAACAGTTCAGTCCATCTACAGTCGGTGCAGCAGCGAGACTTCTGACAAACACTCGACGTGGAGAACTCGTCTCTCCAGTCCCGGCCCGGACTACACTGGCTTCCTGTTCGTTTTAAGATTTAAGATTTTATTGATTACTTTTAAATCCCTACATGGCCCGGCTCCGCTTTACATTTCAAAACTCTTAATCCTTTATTCTGCACGGAGAGAGCCCTCAGATCAGAGAATCAGATGCTGGTAAAAGTCCAGACTAAAAACAAAAGGGATCATTTAGTGTTTCAGCAGCAGATCAGCTGAGTCATCACCTCAGTCTGAAAAACACACCTGAACAAACTGACATTTGTATAAAATATTATGTTTTAATGTTGTTTTTATATTCTGTTTTATCTCTTTATGTTTGTCCACATCTTGAAATCTTTATTGTGTTTTCTGTGGATGATGTTCTTTTATCTTTGCACGTATAGTTTATGGTTTTGTATTTTCTGAAGCACCTTGTAACTACTTTAGAAAGTATAGGAATAAAGTTTATTATTATTATTATTATTATTATAACACCAGCCGGCAGCCTCTAACGCTGATCTGAATCCACATCAGATCCGGGTTAGTGGTCCAGGCTGCAGCCCGTCTGCTCCACCTAACACTGCACAAGCCCCTGTCAATTAAAAATTAATTTTCCACTGACCTTTTTCCTCTGCTGCTCATTTATAATTTCTCAACTTTAATTAGCTGAACTCTGTTTCAGACAGACTGTGCTCACCAGAGTTTGGCCTCAGATCTGACCTTAAATTCCAGGTGGTTTTAGTCTGAGACTCTCTGAAAGCTCACAGATCAGCAGCACAAACTCTGCTGGAAGAACTGTTTTATTTAGAGATGCACCAATCTGACTTTAACTCTCCCGATACCTGAAAGCAGTGAACTTTTATCCCGTAATTTAAAATCTGTAAAACTCTGTTTAACTCTCAACTGTCTGAAGTGTTTCTCATTAAAAAAGTTGTTTTGTGAGCTGCTCTCCTTTATTAAACATGTAATAGAAACACTTTGTGGCAACACCTGCAGACAATAAGATCAGTATCGGCACCGATAACAATCCAGAATATTTGCTTTCCTGTATTTTAATCCTGCAGTTTATGCAATAAATATGTTTTCTGTGAAGCAGCTGATTTAAACCTCAAAAACTTCTGTTTCTAGAAGTTATTATTATAAACTATTTAATCAGATTTTTGTCCAAACTGCGAACAAGATGTTACCTTCAGATATATATGCACGTATATAAACATTAACATGGATACACAAGTACAACATACATACATACATACATGTATACAGTGTTTGAATTATTGCATTTATGCAAGTAATCATGTTTTATATTTGCTAACAAATGTACATGTACACATATATTTATTCTCACCTACATCTACAGATATATACACATATACACCAGTCAAAAATACAGCAGTTTCACTTGTTTTACTCTTATTTTATTACAACTAAACTGACACAAATGTTGTGTTTTGTTTCCAGATAACTTGGAAAACAAACACGTACATCTGTGAATTTACTGTTTTTAGAAAACACAATTATGAATGAATGTTATGAAAAATGGAGCTTTTGTTTCTTGATAAATATCTTTGCTTCTCATGTGACCAAAGTAACAAACTGACCTGGTGTCATTTTTACTGCAGTTATTAAACTTTACCTCCTGTTTTTATTCTTTCGTGACAAACTTTGAGTCTGTGAAATATCAGGAACGCTGTGAAAAAAAAAAAAAAAAAAAAAAGCTGTAACACCCAAGAGGACGCTGTTCTTTACTGCGGTTTACAGGGACTCAAAACGCCACGCAGCCTCCTCGCCGTGCGGTTCCCATGACGACAGGTAGAGAACATCCTGCAGGCT
>NC_058120.1:29749412-29761912 GCF_914725855.1 Thunnus albacares | reverse complement strand
TATTTCTCTGTCTTTAGTCTCTCTGCTGTCAGTCTGTTGAAGCTATAAATAGATCAGCTGCTGGCACACACACACACACACACACACACACACACACACACACACACACACACACACACACACACACACTGTAAAACACACTCTGGTCTCTGCGTCACTGCAGAGCTCAGCTTCCTCTGCATTTTTCTTTCTTCCTCTTTCTTCTTCTTCTTCGTCTTCCTCTTCAACACCTTTCATCTCTCTCTTCTTCTGTCCGTCCGTCTCTACGTGAAGCTGAACGATTAATCGATTTACAGTTTAAACAAGTGCATGTATCATATCTTCAACAATAAATTAAATAAATGTAAAACATTTACAGTGGAATGTGACAGACAGCCAAAGATCATTTAGACGTCATTAATGACGCTGCGTTTACAGCGTTCAGTGTCATGATCTTCATCCTGCTTCATCCTCTTCCTTGTCCTGAACTGGTGACTACACTACCCACAATGCAACATTATAAATTCTTTTGCCATAATGCCATGATGTGAACATTAACTCTGACACATCATCACCCTATCAGTTGATATGTTGAACTTATTTCCACATCCAGCAGTTATGGAGCAACATTATCATCCATTAGGAGTCGTGTTTCTGTCCACCTGGTGAATGTGAGTCCAATATTCACTCTCTTTTAGCTCTGTTTTTGCTCTCCACCAACTCCTGAGGGAAATATCTGGCTCTTTAGCTGCTAAATGCTCCACTATGTTCACCAGCTAGTCTACAGCTAACTGTTAGCAGGTAGTGTTCAGCGGCTTTTTACAGCTTCTTCTCTCTGAAAACGACGCTATGAGACGCTGAGAGTGAAGCAGAACAGTAAAGTTGCAGCTGGACAGATAAACAATGAGCTGAAACTCACTATAAAGCTCCGTAAAGCCGAGAGGAGCTGCAGAGTCTCTGATGATTCTCTGTAGGTTCATCACCAACACATCACACACTGACACATCAGACTGTGGAGGATAGAAATATGTTACAGGAGCTTTAAAGATAAACTTGAAAACTTTATAGAGATGCTCTCAGATCCTCATCAGACTATTCCAACAACTCGGAGCATAAAAACTAAAAAAACATATTATAAATGCTTTAAACTTCCTGCTGCCCTCTACAAGAATAGAGGATATTTTTTCTGTCCAGCACACCTCCTGAGCTCTGAAATAAATCACTCTTTGCCTGAACTGATCGCAACAAGTAGACAAATAAACAAAGTCACTGCTTTGTTTTAATGTGTCACAAACTGAAAAGATTGTAATTTATAGTCGCATAGTTTTATCCAGATGGATCTGAGTATGAGTCACGTTGGCTGTAACACCTCTACAGTAACATCACACAGAACAACCCTCGCTCACACAGTCGGTACCACTGTTGTAGTTGTTGTTGTAACAGGAGCTTTGTGTAAGTACATATTGTGCAGAGTTACACAGATTCAGGATCTGTGGAGTATTTTTAGCAGATTAATCGTCAGTTTGCTGGTTTGAGGCAGTGAACAGTCTGTCTGATATAAAAGTCCACATTACTCCAGCTGGCAGGGGGGCGACGGACATGTGGGAGGACTGTACCATGGGAAAGGGGGGGGGGGGGGGGGGGGGGCAGGTGGGACAGAGAGAGAATCAGAAAACCTGCTGATGGAGGCGAGAGGTAGGTTTCATTTTAGAAGTGGAGGAGACACAAAGAAGTTCTGGGGCTCAACCAGCAAAAAAACCCTCTATAACATCTGTAACAATCTATAAACATCTGTAACAATCTATAAACGTCTGTAACAATTTATAAACATTCATAACATCTGTAACAATCTATAACATCTGTAACAATCTATGAATATCTGTAACAATTTATAAACATCTGTAACAATCTATAACATCTGTAACAATTTATAAACATTCATAACATCTGTAACAATCTATAACATCTGTAACAATCTATAAACATTCATAACATCTGTAACAATCTATAAACATCTGTAACAATTTATAAACATTCATAACATCTGTAACAATCTATAACATCTGTAACAATCTATGAATACCTGTAACAATTTATAAACATTTATAACATCTTTAACAATCTATAAACATTCATAACATCTGTAACAATCTATAAACATTCATAACATCTGTAACAATCTATAAACATTCATAACATCTGTAACAATCTATAAACATTCATAACATCTGTAACAATCTATAGACATTCATAACATCTGTAACAATCTATAAACATCTGTAGCACTCTATAAACATTTATATATCTTTAACAATCTATAAACATGTGTAACAATTTATAAACATTCATAACATCTTTAACAATCTATAAACATTCATAACATCTGTAACAATCTATAAACATTCATAACATCTTTAACAATCTATAAACGTGTAACAATTTATAAACATTCATAACATCTTTAACAATCTATAAACATTCATAACATCTGTAACAATCTATAAACATTTATAACATCTGTAACAATCTATAAACATTCATAACATCTTTAACAATCTATAAACATTCATAACATCTGTAACAATCTATAAACATTCATAACATCTTTAACAATCTATAAACATTCATAACATCTGTAACAATCTATAAACATTCATAACATCTTTAACAATCTATAAACATGTGTAACAATTTATAAACATTCATAACATCTTTAACAATCTATAAACATTCATAACATCTGTAACAATCTATAAACATTCATAACATCTTTAACAATCTATAAACGTGTAACAATTTATAAACATTCATAACATCTTTAACAATCTATAAACATTCATAACATCTGTAACAATCTATAAACATTTATAACATCTGTAACAATCTATAAACATTCATAACATCTTTAACAATCTATAAACATTCATAACATCTGTAACAATCTATAAACATTCATAACATCTTTAACAATCTATAAACATTCATAACATCTGTAACAATCTATAAACATTCATAACATCTTTAACAATCTATAAACATTCATAACATCTTTAACAATCTATAAACATTCATAACATCTGTAACAATCTATAAACCTTCATAACATCTGTAACAATCTACAAGCATTCATAACATCTGTAACAATCTATAAACATTCATAACATCTGTAACAATCTATAAACATTCATAACATCTGTAACAATCTACAAGCATTCATAACATCTGTAACAATCTATAAACATTCATAACATCTGTAACAATCTACAAGCATTCATAACATCTGTAACAATCTTTAATTATAACATCTGTAACAATCTATAGACGTCTACAACTGTCTTTGATATTTAAAACTGTCTATAACATCTGTAATTGGTAACCGTCTGTGACATCTGTAACAATCTATAAACATTTATAACACGTGTAACGATCTATAAACATTTATAACATGTGTAACGATCTATAAACATCCATAACATCTATAACAATCTATAAACATTTATAACACGTGTAACAATCTATAAACATTTATAACATATGTAACGATCTATTAACATTTATAACATGTGTAACGATCTATAAACATTTATAACATGTGTAACGATCTATAAACATTTATAATGTGTAACAATCTATAATTATAACATCTGTAACAATCTATAATTATAACATGTGTAACAATCTATAAACATTTATAACGTGTAACAATCTATAATTATAACATCTGTAACAATCTATAATTATAACATGTGTAACGATCTATAAACATTTATAACATGTGTAACGATCTATAAACATTTATAACATGTGTAACAATCTATAATTATAACACGTGTAACGATCTATAAACATTTATAACATGTGTAACGATCTATAAACATTTATAACATGTGTAACAATCTATAATTATAACACGTGTAATGATCTACAAACATTTATAACATGTGTAACAATCTATAATTATAACACGTGTAACGATCTATAAACATTTATAACATGTGTAACAATCTATAATTATAACATCTGTAACAATCTATAATTATAACATGTGTAACGATCTATAAACATTTATAACATGTGTAACAATCTATAATTATAACATCTGTAACAATCTATAATTATAACATGTGTAACGATCTATAAACATTTATAACATCTGTAACAATCTATAATTATAACATGTGTAACAATCTATAAACATTTATAACATGTGTAACAATCTATAATTATAACATCTGTAACAATCTATAATTATAACATGTGTAACGATCTATAAACATTTATAACATGTGTAACGATCTATAAACATTTATAACATGTGTAACAATCTATAATTATAACACGTGTAACGATCTTTAAACATTTATAACATGTGTAACGATCTATAAACATTTATAACATGTGTAACAATCTATAATTATAACACGTGTAACGATCTATAAACATTTATAACATGTGTAATGATCTATAAACATTTATAACGTGTGTAACAATCTATAATTATAACGTGTAACGATCTATAAACATTTATAACATGTGCAACGATCTATAAACATTTATAACATGTGTAACGATCTATAAACATTTATAACATGTGTAACAATCTATAATTATAACGTGTAACGATCTATAAACATTTATAACATGTGTAACGATCTATAAACATTTATAACATGTGTAACAATCTATAATTATAACATGTGTAACGATCTATAAACATTTATAACGTGTGTAACAATCTATAATTATAACGTGTAACGATCTATAAACATTTATAACATGTGCAACGATCTATAAACATTTATAACATGTGTAACGATCTATAAACATTTATAACATGTGTAACAATCTATAATTATAACGTGTAACGATCTATAAACATTTATAACATGTGTAACGATCTATAAACATTTATAACATGTGTAACAATCTATAATTATAACGTGTAACGATCTATAAACATTTATAACATGTGTAACGATCTATAAACATTTATAACATGTGTAACGATCTATAAACATTTATAACGTGTGTAACAATCTATAATTATAACACGTGTAACGATCTATAAACATTTATAACATGTGTAACGATCTATAAACATTTATAACATGTGTAACAATCTATAATTATGACACGTGTAACGATCTATAAACATTTATAACATGTGTAACGATCTATAAACATTTATAACATGTGTAACAATCTATAATTATAACACGTGTAACGATCTATAAACATTTATAACGTGTAACGATCTATAAACATTTATAACATGTGTAACGATCCATAAACATTTATAACATGTGTAACAATCTATAATTATAACACGTGTAACGATCTGTAAACATTTATAACGTGTAACAATCTATAATTATAACATGTGTAACAATCTATAAACATTTATAACATGTGTAACAATCTATAATCATAACACGTGTAACGATCTGTAAACATTTATAACATGTGTAACAATCTATAAACATTTATAACATGTGTAACAATCTATAATTATAACATGTGTAACAATCTATAAACATTTATAACATGTGTAACAATCTATAATTATAACATGTGTAACAATCTATAATTATAACATGTGTAACAATCTATAAACATTTATAACATCTGTAACAATCTATAATTATAACAACCATAACAATCTATAAACATTTATAACATCTGTAACAATCTATAAACATTCATAACATGTGTAACAATCTATAATTATAACATGTGTAACAATCTATAAACATTTATAACGTGTGTAACAATCTATAATTATAATGTGTAATGATCTATAAACATTTATAACATGTGTAACGATCTATAAACATTTATAACGTGTGTAACGATCTATAAACATTTATAACATGTGTAACGATCTATAAACATTTATAACGTGTGTAACGATCTATAAACATTTATAACATGTGTAACAATCTATAATTATAACACGTGTAACGATCTGTAAACATTTATAACATGTGTAACAATCTATAATTATAACATGTGTAACAATCTATAAACATTTATAACATGTGTAACAATCTATAATTATAACATGTGTAACAATCTATAATTATAACAACCGTAACGATCTATAAACATTTATAACATCTGTAACAATCTATAATTATAACATGTGTAACGATCTATAAACATTTATAACATGTGTAACGATCTATAAACATTTATAACATCTGTAACGATCTATAAACATTTATAACATGTGTAACAATCTATAAACATTTATAACGTGTAACGATCTTTAAACATTTATAACATGTGTAATGATCTATAAACATTTATAACATGTGTAATGATCTATAAACATTTATAACATGTGTAATGATCTATAAACATTTATAACATGTGTAACGATCTTTAAACATTTATAACGTGTAACGATCTATAAACATTTATAACATGTGTAACGATCTATAAACATTTATAACGTGTAACGATCTATAAACATTTAACGATCTATAAACATGAGAGGACAGAGAGGAGGGGGACAGATGGAAGATGGGGGGATGATGGAGGAGAGGAACGGACGGAGCAGGTGGATGAGACGGATGGAAAACTGACCAACAGATGCTGAACAAGGACAAATCTGGCCGAGAGGCTGGACCACACACACACACACACACACACACACACACACACACACACACACACACACACACACACACACACACACACACACACACACACACACACGCTGTGGAGTTAATCTGATACAGTTTGGCATCGATTCAGTTTCATCTGAACTAAACACTCCTGTTCGCTCCGTTTATTCAGAAAATCAGACTCATACTGCGACCTGAACTCCACTTTATGTTTATGTTTATGTTTATGTTTATGTTTATGTTTATAACCTTTTAAAACATCTGTAATCTACATTATCTGTAACACCATTAACTCATCTATCATATCAATAATCATCTATAACGTCTGTCGATACCAGCGTGTTCTGATGAAGTCATGTAAACAAACTGTCAGTCTGTAGTTGTGAGGAAGGTTACAGCCTCCTCATCATCGCTCCACACAGATCTGATGTTTTCAGCTCTTCAGTGACGTTTGAGTCACATGATTCATGTCTGTTTACATTTGCTGCTGTTACACCTCAGACAACAGGAAACTCTTATTTGCAATGTTTTTCCTTTTTTTCTCAAATTTCCAGCGTTTTCTCAGGTTTCTTTTTTTTTTATGCACAAGATGAAAACAGGTGGAAGGAAACAGACTTTTGTATTCTGGCAGTTCTTCAGTATTTGACAGATGATTCAGTCCTGGTTGTGTTTCTGCCGTAAAGACGATGTCATGAATTTATTTCCTCCACAGCAGAAAAAACACATTTTACTGTCACGTTTGTCTCTTATTGAGTCGTGTTATCCAGGAATTTTGAAACATGATGAACTATAAACATGATAAGAAGATAATATGTGTATATATTTGTTGTTCTGTGGTTTTTAAGTATAATTCTTAAACTACAACAGGAAGCTACTTTTTGTTCCTTCTTTTTGAGAATGAAGTTTTTACTTTACTGGTTTTGTCTTGTTTGTTTGTTTTAGTTTTGTTAAGTTTTGATGATGCAGCTGATGTTTGTTCTGTTCTTCTATCTTGTAGTTTTAGGTTTGTAGTTTCCATATAAAGGGCAGAAGATGTTTGGAACATTTTAAAGGGATGTTAATGAAGCAGCTCAGCAGGAATACGTACAGAAAAAGTTGATGCTTATTAACAAAAATACTAATGAAACAGGCAGAAATGAACTCTGGGAAATTCAACAAAAAAATTTCAGTTGAAGCAAAGAACAAACAAATAAAATCTGCAGCCTCACAGCAGCCGCCATCGACCAGCGACTGACCTTTAACCTGCTCAGCCTCACCTGACTGGAACGTACCATCTACTCAGGTGACCACGGGGAGGGGGGGGGGGGACTGATACTAAGCTTTCAAAACATAGAGAACAACACCGATGGAGGATTTCTCTGTTTCCTCTGGTCTCACACACACAGCTATCATACAGAACATCATTTACCTCAGTTTGACAAACCCAATGAAGCCCTTCTTCAACTAAATATAACAAACTACTCAACTGAATTATTTGAGTAACAGAAACGTTGGACTGAAATTAGTGATTTAACACAAAATCCCTAATAATGTTTGGAACTATGGCCTGGTGAAACGGGGGAGGAGCAACCTTTTCACAAGGCTATATATTGTTATTTTATGTACATCTTTATGTCTTTTTCCCCAAATGTTCAATAAAAAAATTCAGAATCTTATATTTGGGATAATTATGGTATTTTCAGAAGGTCGTCTTGGTTGTGTGACGCTTGTTTTTACTCTCCGTGTTTTCACAATCAATAGATTTTACTGATGAAATGTATGTAACGTGTTTGGCGTGTATGCCGTTAACCCCGCCCCCCCCCCCCCTCCTCCTCCTCCTCCTCCTCCTCCTCCTCCTCTTCCTCCTCTTGCAGATTCGTTGGACTAAAACGGCGGGCGGATTCCTGGACCGTCAGGGCGACTCCTGGCTGCACAACGAAACTCTGAAGATCGAAGCCATCGGCCGTCACCAGGGAGGACGCTACTACTGCAAGGCCGAGAACGGACTGGGGTCCCCCGCCATCCGGTCCATACGAGTCGACGTCTACTGTGAGCGCACGAACACACACATGCACACACACACACACGTACACATACACGCACACACGCATGCACACACGCACACACACACACACACACACACACACGCATGCACACAAGCACGCGCACGCACACACACATACACACACGCACACACACGCACGCACACGCACGCACACACATACACACACACACGCACACACACACACGCACGCACACGCACACACATACACACACACACACGCATGCACACTCACACGCACGCACACACACGCACGCACACATACACACACACACGCACACACACATACACACACACACACACACATACACACGCAGACACACATACACACACACACGCATGCACACACACGCACGCACGCACACATACACACACAGCAGCAGCTTTTCTCAACAGTTTGCGATGTTGTTTTTGCTCTTTGTGTTGAGAAACATTGCAAGCAAAAGAAAAAACTCCCACCAGTGATATGTAATCACTTCCTGTAATAAAAAGCATCCTGCACATCGCAAACAATTATATTTCAGGACTAATTTTATTTTATGGGCTCAAAGTTCTATATGAAAGAGAAAATCTATTTATATCCCTGCTGAATGCTGCAAGGGTCCAAATCACAAGACGTCTGTTGATTTTTGTCATTTCATGCGGAAAAGTTGTTGTAATTTAGCAAAACTGTAAGCTCTCACAAATATTGCATTTCCTGGAGGGACTGATAAAACCTCCTGACCTACATGTCTTCAACACTTCCTGTTTGTGAACGGTGTCTGATTGTCTCCCTCGGAGCGCTGCTGGCAGACGATCTGTCGCAGGAAACATGTGAGGGACTGTTTCTGTCCGTGGAGACGTCGGCTTCTGTTCTGCTTTATGTTGTTACAGCTTCTGTCTAAAAAATCCCAGTAATCCCAGTAAAGAAATGTTCTCTGTGGCGTTTTTTTTTATTTCCCTCGTGTGTGTCTCGCCTGAAAAAGTTTCCCTCAGATTATCAAACAGAAAGCAGGAGAGAACAATCGCTGCAAACTGCGAGCGTGTTGTTGCCAGAATGTCCTGGAGGATGTTTCTGACTGTGGTTACAGGGATTTAAGTACCGTCTGTGGTACCTGAACGCACCGCGGCTGAGTGCTGCCTTCAGGGCACTGAGGCTTTTACACAACATGAAGCTCCAGCAGGAAACAAGACAACTTGCTGTCACACCCCTGACCCGCCGCCTCCCTCGCAGTGCATCATGGGAGCTCTCCGGCGGTTGATGTGTTTGTGTGCAGCTCTGTGTGAAGTGGATTAGCGGCTATTAGCTTCTCTGCCGATGCCGGTCTCATAAGTGGGCTCATTAACGCCACAGACTCTGATTGGCCGGCTTTTAATTGGCTGGTGTTTCCAGCCAATTAAAAGGCTCACAGTAATTCACCCCCCCCCCCCCCCCAACAGGAAAACTGACCCACTGACAATATGAAAGATAGTAAATTCAGATGCTGCAGGAGGAAACAGACAAACTGTAGAGCTCTCCCATCAGGACAGACATGTTTCATCATAGGATAAAACTGATCACTCACAACTACTTTGTATTGATTAGCAGTGACCCAAACCATGCCAGTATAACAGAGCCCCCAGACCCCTTCACTGTAGGGGTCCAGCACTCAGACCTGGACCAGGTTATAATGTGTCTGTACATTTTTAAATGAAGATTGATTGGTGTCAAACCACGGAGACACACAGCTGTATCAAAACGTTTTATTTCCTCCTCAGACCTGGATGATCCGGTGATCACGGTGCATCAGAGCGTCGGCGAGACGAAGGAGCAGTTCTACTTCGAGCGGACGGTGTTCCTGCGCTGCGTCGCCAACTCAAACCCACCCGTCCACTACACCTGGAGGAGAGGACGGGAGGTGCTGACGCAGGGCTCCGACTCCGGGGTGGAGATCTACGAACCGTTTTTTACACAGGTGAAGAAGAAACACACCTTTTCATTTATGGAGTACAAGTACATTTACTCAAGTACTGTACTTAGATATAGTATTTGAGGTACTTGTACTTTACTTTATTTCCATGTGATGCTACTTTCTAACTACATCAAACTCATAATACTTATGTACTTTTACTGCAATACTTTAACTACATCAAGCTCATAATACTTATGTACTTTTACTGTAGGAGGGTTTTTCATGCAGGACTTTTACTTGTAACGGAGTATTTTTACGTTGTTGTATTAGAATTTCTGTCGTTGAGGTTTGGAGAAACTTTACTTCAGGGATGTAAGTTTGTATTTTTCTGCTGCTGTACTTCTACAGTAGAGTATAAACTTTAAAGACATGCAAATTCAACCTCCTTCTTGAATTTAAATATTCAGCGTCGATCCTCCGTCTGCAAGTTCAACAGTTTGAAAGAGCCGAGCCGTCCTGTAAACCAGCTGAGGGTTTTAAGCTTCCTGTGGATTAAAACCTCTGCAGATGGAGATTCCAGATTTGTCTTTTTTCTCTTTTGGCCGTCGTTTAGATTTAATTTGGAGCAAAGGGAAGCCGGCCAATCAGGCGGCCAGTTAGCGGGCTGTGTAATACCGCAGCAGAGATAACATTCATGCCAGATTTGAACGCTGTCGACGGTAAAGCCTTCAGCTCGTGAATTTGTTAACCCCCCCTCATCCTCCCCCCTCCCACTCCCTCACTCCTTCATCCCCCTCGTGGGCTCTAATGAGGAACTTATCTCCTCCTCCGCTGCTAAAAAATTGGCCACCATCTTTGCACAAACATCCCATTTAAATGTCATCTAATCTCATCTCATCTGTCCGTGAGGCGGAAGGCAGCGCCGAGGCTGCCAGAGGAGATAAGAGAGATTTGGCAGCGAGGTGGAGAAATGAGGAGGAGGAGGAGGAGGAGGAGGAGGAGTGCTGCTGTGATTGATTGATTTGCTGGATATCAAAAACTGATTCCTGTTGATATTTTTCTGATTTTTGGTTTCAAAAAGCGTTAAAAGTCAGAGTGAACCCAACAGAAGCAACATAACATCAGTGTGATCAGACAGTTAACTTTAATTATTGTTTATTAGCTGATTATTAGATTTACAAACTCAGATAACAAATACAAAATGACGTGAGGTGTGAATGTGAGGTGAGGAACGAGGCAGCGTGTGGAGCCAAATCAAAGAAACAAATATAACAAATGTTTACTTCCTATTAACTCATGATCACAGCTAGCTGGGCGGCTAATCAAAACTGAAATAAAGATTAAAGCTGCAAGCAGCGTCGGTCGGGATCTCGCACTCTGGCCCATCGGGATCAGATCATTTCTGCTTTTTAAAAATGAGGGATATTTATTACAAGTGTGGTGTGCTTTTATTTTGAAAGATTGATTGACAGGATGAGAATTTTCTGTAAGGTGAGACATGTCTGTCTTGCTCACACCTGTGTCATCAAAATCATGCAAGTTTTGGGCCCATTCACTTTAATTTCAATTAGTAAATTGAAAACTCTTGATGAGTTTGTGTGTAAAACAAATTAATTTCCTAATTTTCATCAAGTCTATTTTTAGAAAAGTAAAGACTTTTAACCCACATGACCTGGTCAAAGCTTGATTTGAATGGAGAGTGTGAGCGAACCCACACCTTTTTGAACATTTACTGCTTCCACATAGTTTTAGATACAAACTTCATTTGAACTTTAAATGAGTCACGAGACTTTGACCTACAAATCTTGAATTTACATGTTTTTTCTATCTTTTATTGTTTTTGAGATATTAGAGTGTGAGTTTTAAAGTCTTTTCTTGCTCCTCCTGTGATTTTATAATGAGTGTGTATTGCGGAATGTTTCACAGCACTGAGGGAGTGACATCACCAGGAGCAGTTGGAGAGGAGGATTTTAGAGTACG